>NC_137877.1:23647415-23894915 GCF_963924005.1 Protomyctophum bolini | reverse complement strand
GCAGAGTGCACTGTTTAACTTTCCACTGAGCACAGGAAGAACCCTGGCTTTCAGCTGGACCTTAACTGAGAGGCTACTCACTCACTGACGCTTATTATTATTAGTGGTGCTTTTTTATTTATTTATTCACTCGTTTTTGTTTTTTTTACTTCATGTGTTCAATTTCAAGTTGAGTTTTAATTAGGCTAGTTTTTAAAGCGTGCAAGCTTCCTTGTTTAATTTATTTTTTTGTGTGTGAAAATGCTCGGTAATAGTTTAGTTTTAGTTTTTAGTTTCTTTAGTTTTCCTTTTTTTGAAAGGTGCTAACCACTCCATTACGTGACTCTGTCTGTCTGTCTGTCTGTCTGTCTGTCTGTCTGTCTGTCTGTCTGTCTGTCTGTCTGTCTGTCTGTCTGTCTGTGTATTGCCCGAGGCACGCGGTGCAGCGCAGTGGTATATTAGTATCGCAACGTGAGGCTAGAGCAGAATGCCCTGCCCCTAATTCTCACATTTTTCGTTTTTGGCATTTTTGCCAGGAGCCCACCCAGAGCATGAAGCAACTTCCGCATTATTGGTGCCCAATTTGGGCGCACAGAGCAGGCGGCCGGGCAAGCACAATATAGGGTTTCAGAAGGATAGAAGCATGCGCACTCTCGCAGGATCGGTTTAAATGCAGAAGTCTTGCAATACCAGATTTGACCAGCAGGACACGGCAACTTCAATAATCCTCCGTGATCCAGCATAGCTCACTGTCCACCAGCACCTCAACATAATCTTAATGATGATGTTTTTTCTTGATGGGTTTGTTGTTGTTGAGAATGGTAACCAGAGAAATATGGCTCTGAAGATGATCTGTTTTGAGGGTATTGACTTACTTACTCACTTACTCACTCACTCACTCACTCATCTCTTCACCAAGTCCCTCCTCAACCTGTCCTTGTCCAATAGGCACGTTAGCAACAGTTACGAGAGGAGACGCGGCAAGCTGTGTTAAATGACAAGATTTCTCCATATAAATAACCGATCATTTCAGCAATGTCTTCTAAATCTAGTCAACCAGGCCTGCAGTGAGTATAGGCTGCAGTGAGTATAGCCCAGTTTAAACACTCTATTTCCGGCGGGCGCCGTGAAGAGCCCTTCACAATAAAGCGTCTCCCTTTACCTCCCAATGAACTACATTTTACACTGTTTATTGACAGGAAATGTAGTCTTAGTCGCGGTAACTTAACAGCGTGTGTTTGTGGGAGAGAGAGAGAGCGTTTACAATTTACTACCATGGTAGGAACGGCCACGGAAATGGAGTGGCATAATCCCTCGCGGCAGCTGCCTGATGCCGTTGCCGGAGAATGCACTCACTTCTTCTGCGTTTTGGACATATGAGGACATGAGGTTTCCACTCGTCGACAGAGACGATACAAGGTCACACAAACCTGTTGAACTGTGTTGTTGACACTGTCCAGGTGAGAGGTCAAGGGTCAACATCACCACTACACTGTCCAGGTGAAAGGTCAGCAAGCATCACCCCTGCAGCAGTAACAGCTCTACGTAGCAACCTGAGGTGAAAAAAAAGTACTCACATAGTCTTTTTACTTAAGTACCTGTAAAAGCACAATATGATACTTGAAAGGAGGTTTGGTGCTCGTCCAGCTATAGTCTACTAAGTGGTTAAACTGATAAAGTGATATGGATACATTCCAAATATTATCAAGGTATTCTGCAGCACGCCTGGACTGGCATTAGGGCCTCCTCTTTGAGAAACCCCCTTGTAGATCTGCTAGTTTGGAAAAAATTTCTCCCTCTACAGGCACGTCCAGAATTGCCGATATATATATATGATCTCTTCATTGATATTTCCATCCACTGCTGCTGGTCTCACTGGACTCGGAGATCCTTGGTGGCTGCTGCTATGGACTCGGAGAGCCTGTGGCTACTGCTATCGACTCGGAGAGCATTGGTGGCTACTGCTATCGACTCGGAGAGACTTGGTGGCTGCTGCTATCGACTCGGAGAGCCTGTGGCTGCTGCTATTGGTTTGGAGATCCTTGGTGGCTGCTGCTATTGGTTTGGAGATCCTTGGTGGCTGCTGCTATTGGTTTGGAGATCCTTGGTGGCTGCTGCTATATCGACTTGGAGAGCTATGGTGGCTGCTGCTATCGGCTCGGAGAGCCTTGGTGGCTGCTGCTATCGGCTCGGCCCGTTCTGTTTCTCATGTGGCATCGCAGACCAGTGACACGCCTAGTGTCATTATAGTGTAATTTGGCCGGCGGGCCGAAGCCAATTAAGTCTTGTCCAGTGTCACAGCGAGCTACTTGAAACTGTTTAGAAGCCATTTGGTTATTGATGAGAATGGGGCTTGAGGTTGGACCAATTATCATTAGGCCAAGGTGGTTATAGTTACATGTGTATAGTGTATAGTGATGATCATACAATCCCAAATCCACTTTATTCACTCCAGTGATCTGGGCAATGGCATATTTTATAGACCAGATCGATCTGTAGGTAGTGCACTTGAGAAAATGTATTCATCATGGGTAGTTTTCTGGCAAAAAAGTTGATTTCCCACAACAGGTGGGGGTCTGATAGTTTCCCCCATTAACGAATAGGGATCAATTGACTTCTAAATATCCACCATCTTTGCTACTGTATACCTCTCCTCTCTCATCAGGCCGACACACCTGCAGCTTGTTCCTCATTGCAGCTGTAAATGGTAAATGGTGCATTTATATAGCGGCGCTTTACATAGATTGTGCATTACATTCACCCATTCACATGTGCATTACATTCACCCATTCACACACACATTCATACACCGATGGCGGCAGAAACCATGCAAGGCACCAACCAGCACATCAGGAGCAATTTGGGGTTCAGTGTCTTGCTCAAGGACACTTCAACACTAACTCTGGGGGAGCACAGGTTCGAACTGGCAACCTTGCGGTTACCATCCAGCTACTCTACCCCTGAGCCACCGCTGTAGCCCCAACCTGCACCTATAACGCAGCTTTAAAAGCTAGCCTGCTGCAAATAAAATACAGAGACACACAGACCCAGTCAGTACTACAGCACATGATTGTTTAGGTTAAGATTAACACTCATTTCTTCTTTTTGCTTGTTCCATTTGACTTCGTTGTTTTCGTTCGGCCTGGAGATGACCGGTATAGAGTGTCGCAGTCCCGCCCCCTTTCATGACGAGCGGCCCGGAAGAGAATGTCCCTTTAATTTTTCCCTTAGACATTTCAGAAAGTATTTATTTAAAGACCTGTAAGCCTCGGACAAAGCCAACTCGGATGGTGACAAATCATGACAATAAACAAAAGAATTTGGGCTGAACAAATTAGAAAGAAGAAAAAATAAATAAATAAAAGTGTAATAGGCGTGGCTAGCGATTCGGGGCTGGAGCCAGGCTAGCAACCCGGTGCTGTGGGGTCCAATGTTTTGAGGTGATCTCCACTTCTGTAAATGGCACCGGCCAGCTGAAAATGTCCCCTCCCAAAACAGAGCGATGTCCATGAATTTCCTCTGTCTCTCCCAAGTCCTGCTCCTCTGACTCTGATTGCCCTGAGTTCCATCACCTGTGGAGACCAGCTGAGCCAGGTTGGGTGATGAGCTGCAGTGACTATTTAAACTCTGCCTTGTGTTTGTTCAGTGCTGATCTTAAGTTAGTGTCAGGTTTTATGTTCAGTGTATCATGTGTATGTACTTCTGTTATCCTATGTCATTAGTCAAGTTTATGTGATCTTCTTGTCCTGCCTTTGTTTGAGTTTCCTGCACTTGGGTCCTAAGACCTGCAAACCGTGACAAGCGCAGCAGGGAAGAGGATCTGTTTCAATGAGTCATTCGCTCAAATATTTCACAAGAGGAGTTAGATTGTGCGAGAATCAAGTTTCTCATAGCCTACCTGACGCTGACACCTGCAGTCATGGGTTCGTTGCAGGTTTGCATGTTAGTAGCCTAGTGATGCTGAAAATGACACTTGAAATCCTTTAACTGTATTATTTATTTCCTTTCAAATTATATTTTGTTTATGTGTCCATGCAGGTCAGTTCCAATTGTCCCACCGGTGGTCTTGTGGTTAGAGTCTCCGCCCTCCCGTCTGTATGCAAGGGCTGGTGAAAACTTCTATAGGAACTCAGATTAGGGAGGTTCGACCCCCAGCTGGGTCATACCAGAGACTCAGATGGGACCCAAGTGCCTCCCTGCTTGGCATTCAGCATCAAGGGCTGGATTGGGGTAAGTCCCTGTGTCCCTACTAGCGGCAGAATCCAGGTCAGCTCGCCATCGAACCAGAGGATCCAGCAAAAAAAAAAGGCCAGGTGAAATAAATTCAGTCTGTTGTACAACATAATTCAATTATCAAACAATAATCAATGGGCTCTATGCATGCGCCAATTTGTAAAGAACCAGTACCTACTTCCTTCACAGGTGTTACCGATGATACTAATGAAGGCTTGATCTGAATATTCTCAATTCATAACATGCATGCATTTAGGAAAATGAAATACAAAAATATCATAAATATGTCAGTACATTAATCATGTACCTCCTTATTCAGACTAAATTAAACCAAAAGCTTCATTAATTCAAAACATAAATCAAAAGTCATAAATGTAATACTTTCTTCAAACTCAAAATAGTATAAATAAATAATACTAATATTATTATACTAATCAACTCGAGGCAATTCCAGCATTGTAGATGTGCCCATTTTGTTATAGCTCCACTAGCATTTAATACAGCATGTTAGCATTGTCATGGCATGGCAGATGCATTTCAAACCATTGACAATAAATAAATCATTCTGTCTTTAACTCAGCGCTGAGTATGGTATAGAGCGCCGCAGTCCCTCCCCCTTTCAGAAAAACGAGTGGCCCAGGAAATGAAACCCCAATGCATTCTCCCATCGGCACTTCTTATTTAATTTATTTAAAGACTGTTACGCCGCGGACAAAGCCAACTCGGATCGTGACAAATCATGACAATGAACACAATGTTTTGGGCCGATCAAATAATTTATAAGACGAAAAACAAAACAAATAGTGTTGTCTCCTGACTTTCTTTTCTTCTTTCCAATGATTTGATCGGCCCAAAACATTGTGTTCATTGTCATGATTTGTCACGATCCGAGTTGGCTTTGTCCGCGGCGTAACCGTCTTTAAATAAATTAAATAAGAAGTGCCGATGGGAGAATGCATTGGGGTTTCATTTCCTGGGCCACTCGTTTTTCTGAAAGGGGGAGAGACTGCGGCGCTCTATTGAGCTGCTTAAGATGATCAGCAAACACAGAACACGCTGCTAGAGGAAGTGGATCAAGTCCAGGAAGTGACATCACTTTTTATAGTGATCTGATTCATGATTGACAGATGTTGGCAACCTCCTCTTCCTCCTCCTGATTTCACTTGCTTATGAAATCAGGGGTCACGAACATGTCTGTACAGGGGTCAGAGGTCACCAACATGTCTGTACTCTGACAAATGTGTCTGTGGCAAGACTTTGGCTCGTCCATGGCCATAGAGTTTGTTTTTACAGACCATGATCATTCAGTTCTTATTGATCATTCAGTTCTTATTGATCATTCAGTTCTAATTATTGATCATAAGACCCAATTACCGATTGTCTCCAGGTTTTCTTTTCCGGGTTTTCTTCACAATAATATTTATCAACAACCACCATAACTCGGAACCAAATGCACAATTAGCCAGTACTTGACCTCTCAGTATAGCCTACCTGCATATTTATTATGATATGTGTGTACTATGATATATTTTTGAGTTTCTTTTCTTTGACACGTTTCTAACCCTAACCTTTTATTCAATTTGTTCTCCCCCCTCTGCTCCCCCCCCCCCCCCCCCCTCTTTATTTCTGGAAACAACAAATAATGGAACTTGTACCAAAAAATGAAAAATAAATAAATACATAAATAAATAAATAAATAAATCACCCCCCCACCCCTGTGATGTCACGTCAGGGGTTTCATGTCGCCTCTGTCAGGTGGAAACCTCATATGTCCAAAACTGTTACTTTTCAGGACAATTCCAATAAAAAAAAGGTAGAAGATCTGATGTGCTACTGCTGTTACCAGAAAAACTCAAAAAGTTAACATTATGGATATAAGAGGTTTCTTTCTGAATGAGGGCTTTCCAGAAACAACCTGGGCAGAGGGAGAGAGAGCGGGGAGAAGCAGGCAGGGGAGGGGGTGGAGTGGAGAGACGGCTTGGGTTGGGGTGGGAGGTGTCGTTTGTCAGCGGTGGCAACAGGTATAACCCCCGCTGGAGGTGCACCTAAACTAGGACAAACGGCTCAGTCAGTCAGTACTGCCACTGTCACTTTGTGTGTCACAAACTCAGACCTGAAGGCAAGCACACAAACACACACAACAGGACTATCATCATCACACCAAAGGCCAAGGAGAGGAACATCTCTGAACGACACTGAACACATGCCGACAGTAAGTACATTTTGTTTTACATTTCCTTGCAGCTGTGGGCAGACACCTTGTATCTTTTTTGTTTATTTAAATATATATATATTGTATTTTTTTGTAAATGTAATGTCTTACTTACTTGACATACCGTGGTGTCACACAACAGTAGCAAAGTAGAGCAATCTTCTTTATTTTTGCTTTTTCTATATTACATTCAAGTGAAAGTGCTTTTTATTTCCCCCTTTTGTGCCAATTAAGGAAACAAATACATTGGTAGGCTGCAGATAACCAACACACCAACATAGAATATAGAGCTGGGTAGGCTGCAGATATAACAACACACCAACATGGAATATAGAGCTGGGTAGGCTGCAGATATAACAACACACCAACATAGAATATAGAGCTGGGTAGGCTGCAGATAACCAATACACCAACATAGAATATACAGCTGGGTAGGCTGCAGATAACCAACACACCAACATGGAATCTACAGCTTGGCTGCAGATATAACAATACACCAACATAGAATATAGAGCTGGGTAGGCTGCAGATATAACAACACACCAACATAGAATATAGAGCTGGGTAGGCTGCAGATATAACAATACACCAACATAGAATATACAACTGGGTAGGCTGCAGATATAACAACACACCAACATGGAATCTACAGCTGGGTAGGCTGCAGATATAACAATACACCAACATAGAATATACAGCTGGGTAGGCTGCAGATATAACAACACACCAACATAGAATATACAGCTGGGTAGGCTGCAGATATAACAATACACCAACATAGAATATACAACTGGGTAGGCTGCAGATATAACAACACACCAACATGGAATCTACAACTGGGTAGGCTGCAGATATAACAACACACCAACATAGAATATACAGCTGGGTAGGCTGCAGATATAACAACACACCAACATAGAATATACAGCTGGGTAGGCTGCAGATATAACAATACACCAACATAGAATATAGAGCTGGGTAGGCTGCAGATATAACAACACACCAACAGGGAATCTACAGCTTGGCTGCAGATAACCAATACACCAACATAGCCAGCTCAAAATGTATGCTTTTATATCAACAATAGATAAATATCCATCAGTTAATGTCAGTTCACCGATACCGATATGTGGCCGATACCTCGGTGCATCCCTGCTTGTGACTAATAACTACATTGGATCCTATACTTATTATTGCATAGCAGTTTCTACCCGACAACCACGATTTGACTCATTTATACACAGTGGTGGAAAGTAACCACATACATTTACTCAAGTAGACTACTACTGTACTTAAATACAACTTTGAGGTACTTACTGAGTTGGTACTTTTGCTTGAGTCAGTCTGTCAGTCTGTCTGTCTGTCTGTCTGTCTGTCTGTCTGTCTGTCTGTCTGTCTGTCTGTCTGTCTGTCTGTCTGTCTGTCTGTCTGTCTGTCTGTCTGTCTGTCTGTCTGTCTGTCTGTCTGTCTGTCTGTCTGTCTGTCTGTCTGTCTGTCTGTCTGTCTGTCTGTCGGTCGGTCGGTCGGTCGGTCGGTCATTCTTTAGTTGGTCAGGTAGTCAGTGAACCTTCCATCATCGAGCAACATCATCATCATCATCATCATTTTTCTTCATTGCCATCCCCAGTTCCTGCTTACTGATGCCTGATGTCATTGTCAGCTCTGTAGCAGTGGCCGGCAAACTGCATGTGTTCTTCTGAAACACAGGGTAGGTTGCCGTATATTAGATTAGTCGATGGGTGGCTCTTCCAAGACAGATTTTGCGCTCTCATTAGAAGGCGGGTGTAAGTGCCATCCAACCGTTTCTCTAGTTTCTTTGAAAGTGTCCATGTCTCGGAGCCATGGAGTAGAATCGGCTCAACGGTCGTCCTAAATATGTTTACTTTTAACATCTTACTAAGCTGGGATGACCAGATCGTATGCATGTCATTGCAGGCTGACCAGGCCATACCCTTCCTAGTTTGAAAGTCCTTTTGGGAAGAAGATATATGAACCCAAATACTTGTAGTCATCAACCTGTTTCAGAGGAGTGTTGTTAAGTGTTTTTATAATGTGGTTATTGTTGGATTTGCATAATATGTACGTATTCAGTTTTCGTCTCGTTGAGATAAAGACCAACACAGTTGGAGGCCTGCTCAAGAGACTAAAGGAGAGCCTGAGCGTATTCCAATCATTGACTGATAAGCGCGATGTCATCAGCGAAGTCAGTGTCGGTTACAGTCTTGATTGATGGATGGATGTGATTGTTTGATTGTTTGATTGATTGCATTTGACAATTTCATCATATCAGCACCATACATACATTCAGAACTAAACTAAACAGTCTGGATAAAACAAACAATACAGCCCAATAACGTTTTAGCCCAGTGGCTTTCATCCGTTTTCACATGACACCACATTATACATTATTTGCCAAAACTAAAGAATATTTTGTTGTTGTTGGATAATATTTTGTTCACAATTCCGTGCTGTATGTATTGATGTTGGTACCATTAGGAGAGATAAGGCAGATGTTGATCTGAAAAAAATAATAAGAATTATTTTACATGCTCTAATTGTGTAGACTTCTTGTAAATTTACTTAGTAATGCAGGTGTCTAACCAGGTTTTTAGATCGCTTTTAGCCCAAGGAGTGTTTTCTGTGCAAAACTAATGCTTGGAATGGATTCAGAATCATGAAAACCCCCTAGTTTTACATGTCACATGCTACTTAAAGCATAATGAAATTTAGAACATTTTGCCTTATATTGGGTGTTGATGGTACCTTAACTTTCAGCAGCTGTCAAAAATTCCCCTAGGGTGGTTGAATAGAAACCAATGCGGGATATGTTAGTAGACACCTTTACGAACACATTGGTGAAGAACATTCTTGGTAAGAAATGTATTCCCAGATATGACATTATTCGGATTATATTCCCTGACTAAGTGGTTCTGAAACTTTTTGAAACCTTCGTAAAAGAATTGTCAATCTACAAGTTCGTAGATCTGCTATTTTTGGCGAAGAAATTTGGTTTGGATAAAAAAGAATCGTAATGGCGTTGGCAAATAAACGTTGTTTCATGCTGAAATCTACAAGCTCACAAACGAACGTTTTTCGTCATAGTTTTAGCCGACGAAATGGACACCGTGCGGAAACCCCTGGACGCGCGTCACGGCACCCACTTTGCGAAGGCCATTGATTAGACACTTGACTGTCGTTACTCTATTCTTAGACACTCAGGACAGCGTTGTCTCCTCGACCTGCTGGCCTTCTACCAGGCAGCAGATCAGATGTCAGCCCTGTCCTCACTGGTCCATGACCAGGAAGATCGTTAGACATTAAGGAGTGTCCTTCTTAATGGTCTGTCGCCATGCAGAGAGCGACGAGAGTTCAAAACGTTTTAATCGCGCTGTGTGTAGGTCTGTCTGTCTGTTTGGAGACACACACACACACACACACACACACTGACACACACACACACACCACACCGCTCAGTTCACAAGTTGGTGAGAGTGAATTTATTGTTAAACATCTGCATTACTTAATGTACAAGAATTCTACTCAATTGAGAATGTAGAAGAATTGTTATTTTGACCAACATTTGCCTGTTATTTCTCGTATGGTACGGTACCACATCAATACAGCATGGCATTCGTTGTGGACACAATCTTATCCAACAATGACAAAATATATGCAATGCAATATACAGTATATCAAATGGTGGTCTGTGGCTTAAATGTTGAATCAATAATGGACCTTTATAATGAAAATCACTGCTGTAAATCGCTCTGGGTTAAGAGTGTCTGCATGCTAAATTAGAACCTGCGATATGTAAAATGTAAATTCTATCTGGTCAGGTGAGATGTCGAAAGTTTTGTGACGCCAGGATCACACAATCCAGACACATTTCGTCCTGGGATTTCAGGATATAATGATCACCCTGATTCAGACTTTCCAAGACGACCAGATCCTGAATATCAGTGCTGCTGTAATCCTACCGATGTCCACACAGTGTGACGAACAGCATAGAGACAGACTTTTGAGCTGTTCCATAACCATTTAAGCATTCTCAGGTTGGAACTGCTAGTGCTTGCTATGGAAGATGGGCTGATTTTCTTTTCCCCTGGTGCCCTGCATTGGGAGGTTAGGTTTCGTGTGGTTATGGATGATTCATGTTTCCCAAGTACACTCGCACTCGAGATGTGCAAATGGAATAATAATAATGATCATCATCATCATTTGTTTTTACATCTGGAGACTCCCGTCCAGCACTAAAATAATACATGGAATTTAAAAGGCTCAGCGTTATTTCGCATGCCATTTGAGTGGTCGTGCAATGTGAGATACTGGACTCATTAACCTTCACTGTCTTGTGTGGACAGTGAAAAACGGGTCGGATCAGCGCGAGGAGGTCCGCCATCCGTCTTCTAAGACAACATAGAATGGTAGTGAACGGTGGAGGTCGCAACTAACTATCGCAACTGCCCCCTGGCGGTGGTTGAGTTAAGCACTCACACTTGTTTACAACAGGGTCCACCATTTTAAATTCATCTGAACATTTCGAGACGTACAAATATACACTTATATAAATATAAATATACACACAAACAGGAAATCATAAAGAAAGTCACACACGTGTGAACCGAGTGGTGCAACTCCCCTCCCCCCCCCCCCCCCCTCCTCTCTCTCTCTCTCATTAGCAGGCAGCAGGCACAGCATACCCCTCTCTCTGTTTCTGGCGCCCCCTACTGGTATTAATCATTCTATATCACATCACATCAGATGCAGTACCTGACTGAGGAGATCCAGAGCTTCCCACGGACTCGCCTGAGGAAGCAGTGCACCAGAGTGACATCACTGAGTGGCCGGCGAATCATAGAGACCTGGAAGGGCGCCATGGTGACGGTGGTGGAAGACCCCGCCTCCTCGGAGGGACCCCTGGGTCCCGGGTACGTCCCCGACACCTCCTGGGACCTCCAAGTTGGACTCGTAAAGCCTTATTTATTAATAGGTAAGTGACCCAAAACTCTTATTTATCACTAGGTAAGTGATTATTTATTTACCATATATTTACTTTTGGAACATTTTGCCCCAAAGTTCTTAAATGTAGTTTACAAAATGAGAACATACAGTGCAATTTCAATTGACAAACTTTGCTAAATTGTTTATATTGAAACGTCTTTGTGAAATGTCCCTTGGAACGTTTAAACATGGGGGGGCAGAAGAGAGAGAGAGAGAGAGAGAGAGAGACCTCAGTGTCAGTGTTAATGTGTACCAGCGCAGTGGGGCATAATGAGGGTAAGGCGGTGATGGAGTGGGTTTGTGATGTCCCCTTCTATTGAGATGGAGCAATTTGTGTGATGGCTTTATTGTGGTCTTGTGAGAGAGGCTGGGTCGGTTGGGACAGATCCATTTTCCTGACTGGCAGCCGTGAGTGTCTGTTTATGGAGGTGAGTTTGCTTGGCCCGGGTCAGTAGGTGCAGGCGTGTGCAGAGGGGGTGACTTTTGGGTCTTGGGCCCTCGCCCTTTTGCCTCAAAGTGTTTGTCTATTGATGAGAAGAGGGAGGGGTTTGTTTGTTTATTGATGAGAAGAGGGAGGGGCTGCTGGGTTGAGGTCAGACCACTTATCATTTCCTTTGACTCGCTGACATGGAGGTGAAGATGGTTGACCTTACACCTGACAGTCTGACACAGATGACCTCGCACCTGACTGTCTGACACAGGTGACCTCACACCTGACAGTCTGACACAGATGACCTCACACCTGACAGTCTGACACAGATGACCTCACACCTGACAGTCTGACACAGATGACCTCACACCTGACAGTCTGACACAGATGACCTCACACCTGACAGTCTGACACAGATGACCTCACACCTGACAGTCTGACACAGATGACCTCACACCTGACAGTCTGACACAGGTGACCTCACACCTGACAGTCTGACACAGGTGACCTCATACCTGACAGTCTGACACAGATGACCTCACACCTACAGTCTGACACAGGTGACCTCACACCTGACAGTCTGACACAGGTGACCTCATACCTGACAGTCTGACACAGATGACCTCACACCTGACAGTCGGACACAGATGACCTCATACCTGACAGTCTTGACACAGGTGACCTCATACCTGACAGTCTGACACAGATGACCTCACACCTACAGTCTGACACAGGTGACCTCACACCTGACAGTCTGACACAGGTGACCTCATACCTGACAGTCTGACACAGATGACCTCACACCTGACAGTCGGACACAGGTGACCTCATACCTGACAGTCTGACACAGATGACCTCACACCTGACAGTCTGACACCGGTGTGTCCAGAACTAACTAACTGACTGACTGACTGACTGAATGACTGACTGACACACGGACTACTAGTGTGTGTGTGTGTGTGTGCGTGTGTGTGTGTGTGTGTGTGTGTGTGCGTGTGTGCAGGTTCCCAGGATGCTGCTCATGACTTTGCAACTCTTAGTAAAAACAAGGTAACACGCACACACACACACACACACACACACACACACACACACACACACACACACACACACACACACACACACACACACACACACACACACACACACACACACACACACACACACACACACACACACACACACACACAGATAATGTGTTACGTGAATCATATTTCAACTTTTTTTCATAAATATACTCTATGCATGACTAGTCTGTATGTTCATGTTCGGGGTCAGTTTCTCATAGCCATTTGAACAGGAAACAGACTTGACTACACCTTCTGAATTCCAATACCCAAAATCTCAGCCACTTCAATCTCACACTCGATCACTCCAGCATGGCGGTGTTACGATGAAATTAATGACCTTACGAAATATGTGACAATAAAATATACCAGTGTCTGTAAATCATTGCAGTGTGTTTATTAGCAGAGTTCAACCTAACGGTATTAGGGCACGTATTTAAAGACCTCCATGTAAGTTACTGTATGTGAAGTTATGTCATCGTAGCTTCGTCATAGTTTTAGTCGACTAAATCAACAATGGTGAGGTATAATGTTGTTTAATGATAACCGTTTCTGTCCTTGTCCGTCCAGGTGTCACATGTTCTGAACGTTGCGTACGGAGTAGAGAACGCCTTTCCGGAGCTATTCGTCTACAGAAGCCTCAGCATTCTGGATCAACCGGACATCGACATCACCTCCTACATGAACGACTGCAACGCCTTCATAAAGCAGGCTTACAACGAGGTACAACACAGTCCCATGCTGTTGGTTTATTGTTTCTGTGCTGTGAACTATAACCACAAGCTACTGTTGACCACTATGAGCTGACCAGTACAACCACAGTCTGGTACTGTTGTACTGGGAGTTGACCAGTACAACCACAGTCTGATACTGTTGTACTGGGAGTTGACCAGTACAACCACAGTCTGATACTGTTGTACTGGGAGTTGACCAGTAAAACCACAGTCTGATACTGTTGTATAGGATCTGACCAGTACAACCACAGTCTGATACTGTTGTACTGGGAGTTGACCAGTACAACCACAGTCTGATACTGTTGTACTGGGAGCTGACCAGTACAACCACAGTCTGGTACTGTTGTACTGGGAGCTGACCAGTACAACCACAGTCTGATACTGTTGTACTGGGAGCTGACCAGTACATCCACAGTCTGATACTGTTGTACTGGGAGCTGACCAGTACAACCACAGTCTGATACTGTTGTACTGGGAGCTGACCAGTACAACCACAGTCTGATACTGTTGTACTGGGAGCTGACCAGTACAACCACAGTCTGATACTGTTGTACTGGGAGCTGACCAGTACAACCACAGTCTGATACTGTTGTACTGGGAGCTGACCAGTACAACCACAGTCTGATACTGTTGTACTGGGAGCTGACCAGTACAACCACAGTCTGATACTTTTGTACTGGGAGCTGACCAGTACAACCACAGTCTGATACTGTTGTACTGGGAGCTGACCAGTACAACCACAGTCTGATACTGTTGTACTGGGAGCTGACCAGTACAACCACAGTCTGATACTGTTGTACTGGGAGCTGACCAACCACAGTCTGATACTGTTGTACTGGGAGCTGACCAGTACAACCACAGTCTGATACTGTTGTACTGGGAGCTGACCAGTACAACCACAGTCTGATACTGTTGTACTGGGAGCTGACCAGTACAACCACAGTCTGATACTGTTGTACTGGGAGCTGACCAGTACAACCACAGTCTGATACTGTTGTACTGGGAGCTGACCAGTACAACCACAGTCTGATACTGTTGTACTGGGATCTGACCAGTACAACCACAGTCTGATACTGTTTGTCACTGAAGGC
Source organism: Protomyctophum bolini (assembly GCF_963924005.1). Classification (NCBI taxonomy): domain Eukaryota; kingdom Metazoa; phylum Chordata; class Actinopteri; order Myctophiformes; family Myctophidae; genus Protomyctophum; species Protomyctophum bolini. The sequence goes on along the minus strand of NC_137877.1, from coordinate 23,880,168 downwards.
ATTTTGGGAATGTTTTGGTTATTTGTTTTCCTGTGTGTCTTGTCTCCTCTCTCCTCTCCTATCTTATCTATCTGTTTAATAAAACATGCAGAGTTTTGTTCATCTATAATTTATGTGTATGCGGAGATCAGATCTCACTGCCATACAACCTTTTAGTAGGCAGGCTAACATGACACCACACATGCACATGCACATGCACATGCACATGCACATGCACATGCACATGCACATGCACATGCACATGCACACACACACACACACACACACACACACACACTGCACACACACACACACACACACACACACACACACACACACACACACACACACACACACACACACACACACACACACACACACACACACACACACATTATGCATGCGCACATAAATACACATGTACGCTATATTATATGCAGCCTTGCAGGCTTTAGGGTCTATGATTACAGTGCTACACTGTGTGTGTGTGTGTGTGTGTGTGTGTGTGTGTGTGTGTGTGTGTGTGTGTGTGTGTGTGAGAGAGGGGGGGGGGAGAGAGAGAGAGAGGTCTCAGCTTACAGTCTGTTTTCTGTGGTCAGCTGGTAATGACTATGAATTACCGGAGGATGAGTTAGCCAGGTTGATTATTAATGCCGTTTATGGCTATAATTAGCATCGCCTCAGTGACTTAAGAGCACTCTGAATATGATTAGTAATGTCTTAACGAGTTCATTAGAATACCTTGTATTGTTTCTGCATTGTGTTATTGCTTCTTCTTCAGAACTGGACTTGGAACTTTACAGCTTTACTTTGACCACATGCGTCGCATCGCGATGCATTGTGACCTTGTAGATCGCCTCTTTTCAAATGGCCGAAATGTATAGTGCGCTGAAGTGGTTACTGTATGTTTTGTAATGATCTGCTGTTTTCAAAAGATTATGTATACATTAGAAAATACGAAATGGGACATTCTGCATAATGAGTATTATGCCAAAACTTTTGTACTTTTTACTTTTTACATTTTGAATTCCGGAAATTTTATTTCTGCAGTATTGATACTTTTACTTCCTCCCTCAACCACCAGAAAGGCGTGGTGCTCGTCCACTGCAACACGGGCGTGTCCCGGGCGGCAGCCGTGGTGATTGGCTACCTGATGTCGTGCGACGGCCAGCCGTTTGACGACGCCTTCTCATTGGTCAAGAAGGCGCGGCCCGCCTCCTGCCCCAACCCCGGCTTCCTGGAGCAGCTCCGTGACTACCGGCCGGCTGCCACACGCAACGGCAACAAGCACTGAAGGACGCATGCACACACACACACACACACACACACACACACACACACACAGTACACACATATACACGCACACATACACGCGCGCGCAAACACAAAACTACTATACCATAATACTAATATTACTGCTGCAGTATAGAGCATCAAAGTCTGACGTCAATATCTAGCAATATCTAGGTGCTAAGTGCACGGGTTCATGAATTTATTTATTTGTATTCTAATCCCCATAGGGGGGTTTAGATCGCCTCATATAAGAACTGTGTTTGAAAAATAAACAAATCATCTCAGCCCTTTCCACTCATATGAAGAATCAACTGACTGCGAGAAAACAGAGACACAATTCTTATATGAGACTATTTTAAGATGCGGACGTTGGGACCTGGTTCCAACGTCCGCGAAACCTTTGGAACCAGGGGATGAGCGAGTGACGTCAGGACTTTGGCGCTCTATATGGCGTCGGCTACCACACCAGTACTACCACCATCTCTACATTATAACTTGTCAAATTGGAGGTTGTGAGATTGTTCTTATTTTATTGTAACATTCACTCTGGGCTCAATCTCCTCAGCCTCCATGTTTGTTAGTTATAGCATCCCGTTTGTGACGTGCCGTAAAAGAATCGCTGCAATAACAGCATGGACTCTTACCCGTATGCTTTAGCGTTCACACTGACTGGTGGCTTACAAAAGCTATGGATTATACCGTTCATTCACTGTCAATGAAAGCCTAGCGACGTAAAGTTACGAAGCGACGCCCGACGTTTGTAGCTGCTATAGAAAATCTACAAAAGTTACAATCCAAAGTTGAGCCGGTTTCGACTGCAGCTACCAAAGCTATACAAAACCGACCGTGTGTTGTTTAACCATTTTGGAAATCTCTCTTTCTACTTCCGGGGCTCTTCTGACTTCCTTCACAGGTGTTACGGGGCTCAGTTCCATTCTGGTCAAACAGAGTCAGGGTGCTGCTATTGTGCTGCGTGTTGGCTCACTGGAAACACCAGTGGGTCTCAATAGTGTCCTTGAGTGGGTTCCATTTATGGGTGTGTATAACTCCCTTATGAGTTATGGGTCCATTTGGTCTTACATGTACACTCTCAGAGTTATGGGGGTCCTTGAAATATAAAAACAATTATGTTTGAGAACCACTATACACTAGATGGAACAGAGCCTTAATTAGTATCATCGGTAACACCAAGGATGTCTGAAGAGGCCCGTAAGCAGAGTGATCTATAGAGTGACCGTTTTGTGTTCTTTTTAAAGCCCAGGCTTCGTCGGACGCATGCTTGACGTCATCGAGCGCCATTGATCGTCCGTTCAACGGCGACTCGGTTCGACAGATTATGCCGCACCGCCTCGTAGCTTTTTGTGTATCTTTCGTATCCGCCGGTTTGAATGCATCAGCAATAATCGCACCGTCACCGCCATCATTGCCCATTTTGCACTGTACTACAGCCCTACTAGAAATAGGACCTCCCCCATAACTCTTGAGTGTACAAATGCAACCACTCTCGGTCTATACAGACCTGTATAATAGCAGGGGGGGTTTCTCAAAGTGGGTGCATGCCGTCGCACCCTAAGGATGCCATGACACACAAGTCCAGGGGTGCCTCAGCATTCGTTGACAATATTTGGAACTTCACTTCAGTTCCCCCCCATTTTGCCCCAAAGTATTCTAGGGTTCAAGGTTAAAAGGCAAGCTATTTTCTGTCCTTTAATGGAAACAGATATTCTCTTAAGTTTTCCTCGTGACGTGTATCTGACATTTAGCAGACGGTCTTAATCCAGAGCGACTTACATTAAAAAAGAACACTTGTAGCAAGAATGCAAGAATGACGTGTAGCATATTTACGTACCGTAATAATGACATAAGAGTCGGGGTGCTGTGGATGAAAAAATATATTTACTAGGGTGCACCGAGTAAAAAATAAAAAAGTTTGAGAACCACTTTAGTCACATACATTTGGGGTTTATTTGGAACCTCACTCTGAGGAACCACATACACTTCTATGAACGTATTCTATTCAACTAGACATTACTGTTTTTTGTTGTTTGCCAATGGTTGTTTTTTTGTTTGTTTGTGTCCATGTCTAAAGTATCAATGTCATGTGAAGTATACTTCTGGTTGGTGTGTGTGTGTGTGTGTGTGTACAAGTACAACAGTACAGTGGTTCCCAATGTGGGGTCCAGGGACCCCCAGGGGTCCTTGAGGGAGTTCCAGGGGGTCCCCAGATAAATGATAGTTTGGAACCAAATGGACTCTGTAACTCTGAGTGTACAAATGGAACCAAAACGGGTCCATTTAGTTCCATTTGTAAACTCTCAGAGTTAAATTAACATTGATTCTACAATTATAAATTGGGGTCCCAGAGATATAAAAAATGCTATTAAATGGGGGTGCGTAGAGTAATTCATGTCAAACTGGGGGCCTTGAAATTAAACGGGTTGAGAATCACTGCTAGAGCCGTAAAAATCTTCTCTTACTTTGGGAACCACTGCAACAGTACATTGTTTGCATGCTGTCAGGCAGAAACCAACTTTTTATGATTTTCTTGTTTGTTAGTTTTTTTGTGTTGTTTTCGTAAATGAATGCCCTAGCTACTTCGTTACAAAGCAACAGTAGCAAAAATAGATGATCTATGTACTGCAGATTGTGCTATTATTGCTATTTGTTTGTGTGGAACAGTGTTGAGTTTGACAGCAGATTTTGATATAGTTTAGTCATTATCTTTTGAATAAGATTCCATGTAGTTTTAGTTCATCATCAGAAATGTTTAGTCTAGCTTTAGTGGACTAAATATCGTGTGATTTTAGCCTTAGTTTTAGTCTTATTAAGTCATCATCATAGCTTAAGTTTTTATTTAGTTATCGTCAGTGAAAAGAGGTAGTCGACGAACATTGTTCGTAATATTTTTCAGTCGCCGAAATGACCATAGAGTGAGTTTTAAAGGTTTCCATTTTCATTTATTTTTGTTTTTCGTTTATCTTTTAGGTTTTATGACCTCAATTACACCCACACAACCTGAAATTTGAACATTCAGTGGATTTTCTGTGTTCTGTGGTTTTCTCTGTGTGTTCTGAAGCCTTTCGAGCTGCAATGAAAACAGGCAAATAGGCCTCAACAGTGACATCTGCTGGCAAATTCCTATGACATCGATGGGATACCTCACACTCTGCTATGCAGGCAAATCAGAGCACTTGTTTGGGCCAGAATACCCCAGAACACAGAAAATCTATAGGCCTACTGAATGTTAAAAGTTCATGTTTTTTGGGTGCAATTGAACTGAACAAAATAATAATAAGAAAAAAGGAAAAATTACACTTTTTTTTATGTCACAATCCCTTTAAAGTGAAATAACGGTTACCTAACCCCTTTCATTTCCTGGGTGGTTTCAAGACGGTCTGTTGTTGTTGTTGTTTATCATGTTGCTTGTCATTGTATTTGTTTTATATTAGTGTTGGTCTAATGGTGTATACCAGTGGTCAATTTGGTTACCAACTCTGTGTCATTTATCCACCTGCAGAACCCCCTCAAGGACCACCGGTGGTCCTCGGACCACTGGTTGAAAACCACTGGTATACACTGTAGTTGTGCTTGTATTGTCTTCACTGGGGTCTCAACTATATAATAAGGCATAAATAAACCATCGATGTGTGAGCATTAGTAGTGTGATTATTTGATGTGCCAGAATCTGCCATTGACCCCCATTACAAATTTGAAAGTATTATATTTCTAAAACTATGAAACATTTCAGACATTCCTTTTCCACCGTAAGATGAACCTAAATAGGTTTGAATGGGGTTTCTAGGTGTAAGTATGTAGGACTAGCAGATAAGTTTGTGCTATTGCCAATTTGCCATTGAGAATGCATTGGGCATTTAAGTTAAATAACTCAGAAACTACAAAACATTTCAAAGTAAAAAGTTCCAGCATGTGTCTCCACAGTAAGCTGAATTATAAAAAAGCCAAGGTCAAATTAGTATTTTCGTTTTTTCCTTTGGTCACAAAATGGGCTATATTTCCCACCATATTAAATTTAGAGACTTGCATTTAGCATTACAGTGTACCCAAAAGACTCCCTGATGTTGAAATATAACAATTATTAAACAACAAGTAGGTAAGTGTGGCATAGAATGATCCCCCACCCTTGGGAAATTACCCTGTAGAAAGTTACAAGTTACTGTTCACGTGTAAATATCATTAATATCTTTACAGTAATTTATGTTAGATGTTTGTTGAGCATCTCACATGTCTGACCTAGTTCTGGGAGTGTCTGGGCCTCCTGCCTGGCAGGTGGACACCACCTGGAGACAATCATCCTGCAATCAAGCCAGCCCTATTTAAGCCCCAGTTTGACTGAATCTCAGATTTGTTTCTCCACTCAGAGCAGTGAGCAAGCAAGCAAGCAAGCAAGCAAGCAAGCAAGCAAGCAAGCAAGCTAGCTAGCTTGGAACCAGATCAGAGACCAGTAATCAATAGGCAGGAGTCCACTGACTGTGTTGTACACAGTTCTTTGGAATCTCCAATGGCCCCATTAGTAGAACCGATGGACTTAAATTCATGGGCTACGTTATTACAAGCTGCCCAGATCCGTGAATTTCAGCCCCTCCTGGATATTGCACATAACTTGCCATTAAATGAAATCCCCAAAATAAAATATCATGCTAACCATTAACTAGGGGATTTGAACACTGATGCCTGCTCGTGCTGTCAGTCACAATGTGGGACAGGGTCTCAATTTGTGGGACGCCTGAATAGTCTTGGAAATGACACACAAAGGGGGACATCTTGTCACCCTAGCGCAATGTGAGCTTTTAGAAAGTAGCCTAACCTAAAGCGAGTATTTCTCCCTGTCCAGATCTCCCATTGGTTAAAAACTGAACTAGAAATAATTTTATGTTGTAGATTATTCAAGGTATTTTGGCGCCCCCTACTGCTCAATGTTGGCAGCTCCTCCTATCTACAGTAATAACTAATGTTATCAACCTTTACACACATCAGGAATGAATCAAACTGTGGAGTCTTTAAGAGAACATAGTCTATTTATCTTTTCTGTGATCATTTATATACAATTGACACATTTACGAGCATTTAAAAGCAGAGTTACAGTAAGCAAGAAACGCATGCTAATACATAAAATACATGGAAATAGTCATTTGTAGGATCATATAAGCTAAAGAACCTAACATCTGTCTAACAGTAGAATATCTGTACGATGAAATGCTTGAGAACCACTAGTTGGACAACTTGGACTCCTAATAAGGCTAATATCCCATAGTAGTGTCGTAGTAAATCAGTGTCACTCAAGAAAATCTGGAGACTTGACATTCAGTAATTGGGTTTTTTGATCAAAATATATAAGAACATTAAAAACAGGAAAAAAATGCAAAAATTACAAATTTGTCCATAAAATTATGCTAACTGTGAGGTTTCACATTTCTTTTTATTGCACTCATAACATTGTCCCTCACTACATAATATCACCTCAATCTGAGCCTCAATTCAGAGAAAAACTCTCCCTCTGCCACAGTTAACTATGAAATTGCGCATCTCCAATCAGTGTGTGCAGTGTGTGTGGTGTGTGTGTGTGTGTGTGTGTGTGTGTGTGTGTGTGCGTGTGTGTGTGTGTGTGTGTGTTTTATCACGCCATATATGGTGACGCCACGTGACATCACACCTCCATATGGTCACGGCTTGTGACATCACACCTTCAAATATGGTCACACCTCGTGACACGTCTCGCCACCATATATGGCCATCCCCATATGAAGATCATGACACTGACCTCATCTAACCCTGGATAACCATACACGGAGAAGACTGGATCATCACCTAGATCTAAATATGGATCCAGCCAGCAACTCTATATCTGACCTCAAACCCTTACCTGACCTGTTCTGACATTCCCTTCCCCACCTGTCCTTCCTGTTCTGACTTTCCAAGTTTCCATATGTTGATCTGACCTCATCAAACCCTGTAGGCCTACACTCAAGACACGCTCCATATGTGGCCAGTACATAATTCATTCCATATGTGGGGTCAGATATATATCTGACCCCGCGTACCAAAGTGCCAGCGCTCGCCCAGCAGTCTGCCGTCACTCAGGCGGATATGGCCGATGTCGCTTCTCGCCCTCAGAGTGTCTTACTGATTACCATTGGTACCAATGGATACCATTGATATGGTTGACTGTATGCCATTTTCTTTTCAGATGTTTTCCATGAGCTTTCTATCATCTTATTATATAGTATGCAGTGTCACTGAGCAGTATGGGTGGGACTGCAGAGCCGAAGAGTTCTGATGATCCTCATGGGGGCTCCCCGCAGCCCCACCTCCCCGCACCCCCCCCCCCCCCCCCCCCCCCCCGCAGCGGTGGAAAAAAAGAAGTTGATGTTTTCACTGGTAGCCTACTTTGGGTAGACAGAATTGCGTTGGGGGGGGACTGTCGCGGCCGAGCGGAGCAGAGACACAGATTTCAACAGCTCGCACGCAACGCACAAACAAGAAAGGAAAGAAAGAAAGAAAAGTATTTTTGTCTGGAGCCTGTTCTTGTTTTGTTTGCCCCGTTTATTTTGAAACCATTACACTCACACAACACAAACTCCTACCATAATATCAATGTAACTGCCAGTGACAGTTGGTTCTGCAATAATTTATGTAGTTTGAAGTCTGTTTATTCTTTATTTATTGTTTGTCTTATTTTGTTGTTTGTTTGGATACTTCCTGTAATTTGGCATACTTTTACTTTGACACCTCCTGTTACCTATCCATATATAGCTGAAGCCTGTTAGCTTCACTCACCTCAGACCAATAGACTAATTTCACACAGCCAGACTCCAGAGTGAGCAGAGGGAGAGAGCACCAGTGCAGAGCCGAAGAGTTATGATGATCGTCATGGGGGCTCCCCGCAGCCCCGCCTCCCCGACTGATGTCCGACTAGCTCCCAGGCTATCTAGATTCCGTCTATCGCGATTCGCTGTAATGGCAGCTCTGCCAACAGAAAGAAAAGTACTTTATTATTTGTTTATTGAACCCTGCGCTCGTCTGTTTTTTGAGACCTTTATTTAGTTTATGTCTGGAGCCTGTTCTTGTTTTGTTTGCCCCGTTTATTTTGAAACCATTACACTCACACGACACAAACTCCTACCATAATATCAACCTGTTGCAGTGTGACAGTGTGACCACACCCTGTCACTGTTTGCTGCTAGTGTACATGCCTTTCAGTAAGCGCGCACTGTTAGGACATGCAAAGACTACTAAGAAGCAGCAAACTGAACAACACACACACACACACACACACACACACACACACACACACACACACACACACACACACACACACACACACACACACACACTGCTCTCTAGATTCCTGTCTCTTTAAGCAGCTGAACTCTATATTGGGCCAAACCAACTCCCCTTCCAGGGAGGGGGAGGATTGCCTGTCACAGAAGGACATCAAAGGATTAAAGGACTTTTGGGAAACCTAAAAAGACTTTAAAATAGAGCTACAAGCTCAACTGAAATGTGAATATGAATATAATGTATATGAATGTGTTTTGTGCCAAGCCAGGCAGAGTTGACATGTTGTGGATCATGTTGACCCCTATTCAGTTGGTCCAGTCTAGTGGGAGGGGCCATGGGGGGTATAAAGCTCAGAGACTGAATATCCAAGTCAGTCTGTCTGCACACTCTGCTGCTGTTGGTCGGGGAAGGAGCTGTCTCTGAGGAGGTGATGTTATTTTGTTATTATTTAATACCATGGTTTACATAGATCTATTACTGTGATGTTTATTATGATATATATATATATATATATATATATAGATTATAATTATTTAATGTACATTTGAAAAGGCTGGATTTATAAATACTTATGCTTATATCATATGATAATGATTTATTTGGAAATGAGTTTGATTTATGTGGTTATATATGATATGCAGTACTTTGTTTTGAATATATCTTTTTATTTCTATTTTGCAGACGTTTGGTCTCCTTTGTTGTTATCACTTGTCTGTCACTTGGGGTTAATGAATCTTGCTTAAACTCTGCCCAACTGCGTAGCCGTGCCATCCGTTTGTTCATACTACCCTAGCCTCAGAGAGGGGTGTGACATGCAGTCATCATCAATCACCATCGACAAACGGCTACAAGTGAGTAAACTACAAGACGCCCAAGTCCCAAAGTGTGAGCACGTTGTTAAACCGTATATCTCTGGTGATAAAGAAAGAAAGGCATATTGGCCCTACATTCAAGTTGAAATCTTTACTCTGATATGGACACAAGTATTGAAATTGGATCGATTGGAAGGATCTAACCATAATGGATGTGTCACGCTATTGAAGCTAATGAAATGAGCGATACCATACGGATGAATGAACGCGCAGAGCGTGACATTTAATGTGGATTGGAATGAATTGATGTCGCTATTAAGCAAGCTTTGTGCAACGCTAAGTTTGGATCTGGAAAATAAGCGCTGCTGTTGTATTTTAAATACGGACATATACGGTCATGTCACGTTTTACTGATGTCTGTAAATGAAGCGGATGAATTACTCCAGTATGAAAGAGGCCTGTCCGTGTGTTTGCTAATACAAAAACAGCTTAATTGATATAAGCATCAAAGCAATATTTTAAGTACTTTTTATTAGCAAGTGCATTCCATAGCGCTGGACCACACATGGACCTGCGACGGGAACAGTTCCTATGTAGTAAAATATTTAACTGGTTTATATTTTAGTTATAGATGGCAAGTATAATGTTAAGGAATATTTGTCTTATTAGCCAGAGATCCTTTTAAAATGTTTCTATTACTGTGAGTGATATGGTCAGCTTCTGATGTCTTTCTTTCTTTCTAGATGTAGATGGAGATGACCGTAGATGCTGCTGGAACACTGAACCTGGTCTCCTGTGTGAACCACCCCATCATGGCTGCTATGTCCATGTGGACATTATGAGTGTTTGTATAGAGAGAAGCATGGCTGAAGAGCTTTGCATATCAGTCGTTTCTTGCTGCTGCCAAAGTCAAATTGTGATATCTGTAGTGTTTAGTTCATGGCCGCTTATGAGATGTAGATATAAGTACACCTGACTGGTGGAAATAGCCTTGTGATACATACTGGGTGTGCTCTTTGGTTGTTAACAAAAGTAAACAAAATGCCACAAAATCACACAAATCAAGGGATGTCCGACAGTCCGTGTTGGATATTGTCCAACTCCTAATTGCCGATATCAACAGATACATATATATATATATTATATGCAGGCTTTTTGCAGTGGTGGAAACATAACTCAAACTTTTTACTTAAAAAAAGTAGGCAATACTGCAATATAGAAATACTCCGTTACAATTCAACATGTACTCGAGTAAAGGTACAAAGGTTTTGGTAGAAAATGTACTTAAAATACCAAAAGTAATTATTAATAATTACTCATTATGCAAAATGTCTCATCTAAAATGATCTAATCTCTCATCTCAAGATTTAAAATGTATAAAAATCATTTGAAAATGGCAGATCTACAAGCTCTCATGTGTCTTATTGTATTGTGAGCTTGTAGATGTTTTTAATGTAAAATAATAAATAAAGTAAAATTAAGTTATTCATTTTTAATGCCTTTATCGGCCGATAATATCGGACATCCCTAACAAAAATATATATCAAACGTGTCAATACATTTCAAAGAATGCACTAAAACTTCACCAATAAATAAAGAAACATCCACATGTTCCATAAATTAAATGCCACAAAGGTTTGCCGAAAAAATGAAGAAATTACAAAAGTTTCTTAAACATCTTCTGCCGTATGTCCATAGAACTTCAGCTCTGTTGCAGCAAGCCAGTACAATGTGTCATTGTCTAGGTCACCTAAGCCACGATCACCATTCGGTGGCCGGTATTTGGGGCAAATGGTCATTACGTGTTCCACAGTCTGTAGTGGATCCTCGCATTCACAGTGGGCACTGTCCGAGATGTCCCACTTCTGCTTTGAGGGTTGTCCACTCCTTGCAGTGGAGGTGCTGGCAAAGAACATATTTGGGGTCCTCAATGTATTCCACTGGTCCCTCTGTCTTGCCTTCACCCAGGATGCCTTGGAGGTGTCGGCTGGTGTTGTGTGGAGCAGTTCCTGGGCCTGTGTGGCAAAGGGGCACAGTGACTTGAGGCACGTGTGCTGTGGCAAAGGTCGCCGTGACTTGGTGTGTGTGTGTGTTGTGGCAAACGGCACCGTGACTTGAGGCATGTGTGCTGTGGTGTCTCTGACTACCTTGTGGAGGAGATGGCTGGGATTCACTCAGCTGTGCCTTCTCAGTGAGGGCCAGCGTGGCTGCTTCTCGTCTGACCTCTGTTGGAGTGATTCCAGCGAGAACAGGCAGGCAGTTTGTTTGGGGTGGCCCATCCGGTGTTGAGGGCAGCATCCAGCTTCTTGACATGAGAGCTACGGCTCCAGACTGGGACACAGTAATCGGGTCGTCTGCATAGCCATACTTCACTGATGTTGTTGCAGGGAGGTCGTGGATGTAGCTGTTAGTGTTGAACAGCAGTTACTAGTTTATTTTCAAATAAATTTGTTTTTACTGTTTTGTGAAGCAACTTTGGGTACCTTGACAAGTGCTATATAAATTGTATGTATTATAAAAAAACAGACAGACCCAGCAATTGTCGCCACACAGACATCACAAATTCCTATTGGCAGCAGCAACGATGTGCAAAGCCATTCATAGACTATAACCACCATGTATTCATTCCAGATGCTGCGAGGCTCAACCGGAGCCCCTACAGGTGGACATCTGCAGTTCTCGCTGTCCATGGATGAATCTGCATGGGGGGGCTCTGAAGGCGGCTCAAAGTAAGAAACCACTTAGACTTTTCCATTACTGCGAGTGGTATGGTCGGCTTCTGTTTTAAATGTTCTCTATACATTTTGTGTATGATGTGAAAGGACACAATGTACCCATATCTGGCTCTTGGTCACTTAAATTAATCTTTCGTTCTTTCTTTCTTAGGGTGGATGGGTCGTGGTAGACGTCGTGGAAGGACAGATCCGTTCCAAAGCGTCCCTCCTGGAGGACTTCTGATGAGCTGTGAGTAGGAATATTTCTTGTTGGGATGGATATCTGTTGTACTGTTATGGTACGAAGTATAGCATGGCAGTATGATTCCTCCTAGTGGCACTATTTACTACAGTCATCCAAATGTTTTAAATATTTTATGATAAATCTAAATGACTCTGCACAATAGTTTGAGAGTCAATATCTCATCTGTTTTTAGAAGCACTTGAATAAAAAATGACAAAAGATGTTGAGGACTGTACATGTGTTGATGCCTCCTAGTGGCACTGTGGTTGAATGTCTGTCAGCCTTCCAAGCTAATCAAAGTCTTAAAACCCCAGCATCCCTATTCTGGGGGGAGCGTTCAGCAAAAAATAGCAGATCTACAAGCTCACACCGCGTTGCAACGTGTTGTGAGCTTGTAGAGCTAATGCTTTCTTCTTTCTCTCTCAGGATGGAAATGGCAGACGCAGCTGAAGCCTCTAGAGATCTGCAGGTCTGTCCATGGAGGGTGGGAGGACGGAGATCTGGGTAGACGTCGCTGGAACGCCACTGCTGGACAGGGTACACGCACACACACACACACACATGCACACACAGAGCAAAGCTAATTTGGTGTTTTTTTTCTTTTCTTTCTTTGTTAGAATGGAGATATCGATAGACGAGCTGATGTTCCCGGACAGAGATCCGTTCCAAAGCCCCCCCCCCCCGGGGCTTCCTCAGAGGACTCTGATGAGCTGTGAGTAGGAATAGTTATGGCTTGTTTCTGAGGATGGATAACTGCTTTTGTACTGTTATGGCACGAAGAATGGCATCATTTACTACAGTCATCCAAATGTTTTAAATATTTTATGATAAATCTAAATGACTCTGCACAATAGTTTGAGAGTCAATATCTCATCTGCTTTTAGAAGCACTTGAATAAAAAATGACAAAAGGTTGAGGACTGTACATGTGTTGATGCCTCCTAGTGGCACTGTGGTTGAATGTCTGTCAGCCTTCCAAGCTAATCAAAGTCTTAATGACACTACCACTTCAACCCCAGCATCCCTATTCTGAGGGAGCGTTCAGCAAAAATAGCAGATCTACAAGCTCACACCGCGTTGCAACGTGTTGTGAGCTTGTAGAGCTAATGCTTTCTTCTTTCTCTCTCAGGATGGAAATGGCAGACGCAGCTGGAGCCTCTAGAGATCTGCAGGTCTGTCCATGGATGGATGGGAGGACGGAGATCTGGGTAGACGCTGGAGGACTTCGGACCTGGGCCTGGATGGATGGGAGGACAGAGGACGGAGATCTGGGTAGACGCTGGAGGACTTCGGACCTGGGCCTGGATGGATGGGAGGACAGAGGACGGAGATCTGGGTAGACGCTGGAGGACTTCGGAGAGGAACTCAACATATACGAACCGCTTCGGTGAGGAACTCGACAGTACGAACCGCTTTAGGGTTGGGGCTTTTTTATAGGCTTTATAGTAAAAAGCCAATAATCGTCCGTTGCCGATAATCGGTCAATCCCTATTCTTAAACGTTACTGTAAGTGCATGTGTATGTTGTGACAGGACCCACACCCACACACACAGCAAAGCTAATTTGGGGTGCGTGTGTGTCTGTCTGTCTGTCTTTCGTTCTTTGTTAGAATGGAGATCTCAGCCGATGCCCGAGATCCGAAGCTTTCCTGTTTCCGCTGAGGACTTCTGGGAGGCTCGGATGGAGCTGGAAGGTTCGGTAGACATCACTGGAACCCGTTTAGGCCTGTCGGAATTTGAGGTTTTATAATGGCCGATTTAATTGTTTCTCAAATAAATTACTAGTAACAATTTAATTGCGTCATAACATTCTAAATAAAACTTTGGCTTTTGTAGGCTTTGTAAACAAAAAGCAGCACATGGCATAATTCAACAACTTTATACACTAAAAGAGAAGAAAATTACAAAGTGACACGTTTAGAGCTTGTAGATCGGTTGCTTCCATTATTTCTTTAAAATGTTTGACAATATATGAACATTTTCAACATGGAGACGATTATGACTAATCTCTAAAAAAGTATCTCAAATACTTGGCGATTAGGTAATTGTGACAGGCCTAAATCCTTCTAGTTGTGTTTTTTTATATCATGTTCTGTAATCAGTTAGGGTTGACTATAGACTTTTTTTAGGAACAAGATCATCATGCCGGTGAAGAGCACGTTTCTAGCAACTATTTCTGATCACCTTTGGAGTTACATCACAGCAAGGTAACTATACAACACACGCACACACTATGATCATGACATGACATCAGCTTGTGACTGCAACTTGTTCCTGTTCGCAGATGACTCGGCACTGCTAGTCTCGGACAGGAACAAACTGCAGGTTGAAAAGGCCCTCAGCTCTGAACTCGGTAGAATCTGCACATGGCTCGCTGATAACAAACTATCTTTACACCTGGGAAAAACTGAATCCATTCTCTTTGGATCTAATAGTAATCTCAGCAAGGCAAATGGCTTCTTGGTTAGAGTTGGTGACAATGTTATCACACGTAAAGATGAAATTACCTACCTAGGTTCCATCCTGGAGGCTAATCTTTCCGGTGATAAAATGGCCACCAACGTAATCAAAAAAGTCAACCAAAGAACAAGATTCCTTTACAGGATCTCCTCACTGGTCAACAAAAACACCTTGAAGACCTTAACAGGAGCCCTCGTACAAGGTTTCTTTGACTATGCATGTACCACAGCACCTCAAAGGCCCTTAAAACTAGGCTCCAGACCTCCCAAAACAAACTGGTCAGGCTCCTACTTGGCCTCACCCCCCGAACCTACCTCACTCCTGCCCACTTTGACAGGCTGGAATGGCTTAGGGTCGACGACAGAGTACAGCATCTTGCAATGGGTCTGGTCCACAAGATTCGATACACCACCAAGATACCCATGTACCTGTCTAGATACTTCCTTTATGTTAACGAAGTCCACACCCACAACACCAGAGGGAGTGCAACGAACCATGTACAACCCAGATTCGGCACAAACAAGGGACTAAATTATTTTCACTCCTATGCCACCAAAATGTGGAACGCCCTACCAACAGTCATTAAGACATGTGACTCCCTTTTTCCCCTCACTGTATACGTTTATTTTCCCTTTTTACCTCCTTTATGATGAATTCCTGTTCTGTTCTTTGACTATATAGAAGTGTCTTATTTGTACGTCTCTAAATGTTTTGAAGAATTGAACATGGTGGACCCTCTTGTAAACAAGTGTAATGCTTAATTGGGTCGTCCACTTGCAGTTAACAGTCTTTGTATTGAGTTTGTGCTTGACATGTACTGTAATTCTGCAAACTGTTAATAAATATTTCAATCAATATTGTTTTATGAACAAAGTAGTAATGAGCATTTCTTTCTTTTCTTTAGGACGTTGCTGGTCTCCTGTGTGGCTCCATCTGGAGGTCACCAGGGTTCTGAGTCACTCAGATCCTGACTGGTAGTGGTGATATGTAGATGTGATCAATCAGGGCTCTTTGAAAATAATAAACAATAAAATAATAAACCAATATAAATAACTAGATCATAATGTAAATAAATGGATAAAACGAACGATAAAAAAATAGATTATAGTAAATTAAAATGGTAAAATAAATGTAAATTAAAATAGTAAATAAAATTAGTAATACATAAAATAAAATTAGTAATAGCATAGTAATGGATAAAATAAATATAATTAGTAATATAGACAATAATACATAAAATAAATTAAATTATCAATATAGTAATGCATAAAATTAGTAATAACAGTAATACATAAAATAAATAAATGCATAAAAAATAAAATTAGTAATAACAGTAATACATAAAACAAATACAATTTGTAATGCATGAAGTAAAATTAGTAATAACATAGTAATACATCAAATAAATACAATTAGTAATATAGTTATACATAAAATTAGTAATAACATAGTAATATATAAAATACAATTAATACATAAAATAAATTCAATTACTTTGTGTTATAGAATGACTTAAAAAAACAAACAAACAAAAATATCAATCACATCTACATATCACAACCAGGCTATATTGCCAGCAGGCAGGTGGACTGTAGACTCACTACAGCTGTCACAATGTGATATACTTTGTTTTGACCCAACTGGCCTCCAAGGAGAGGCGAGCATGGAGCCGGACATCTGATGATACACGAGAGAAGACGCCATAGTCAAAAAAAATTGTAATAAAAGTAATATGTTTTATGTTGATTGTAATTTATGCATGATGCCATATATCTGTAAATATTCATTATTTTCTTGTTAATAAATGATTGCATTTATACCCGGGTGTCCGTTATGTGTCCATTACCCTTAGATCCCGCCGCCGCAGATTTATTTATTTCCCAAATGGTCTAAAAATGAGTTATTTAGCATACTTTTACCAATTAATTAGCCTATACACAGACAACGACTGATTAGCCTATTTTGGACGATATGGGTCTTTTCTCGAGTCAGTGTGTTTAGTCTCACTATAGTCTGTGTAGATTACCCGGCGGTGTTGCTGCCCCTCCCGGGAGTCGCGGCTCATGGCTCTTCACAGACGGCACAGAGACAGCAGTCACTCCGCTGAACGTGTCAGTGTTGCTGCAGTGGTGTGAACTGTGAACCGTGCGGGCACTGGTGGTGGTGCTGAGTTCTGACAGCCGAGTCACAGCTTCTTCTTCTGAATTACTTTATCTTTGCCTTGGAAAATACATTTTGGGTTTTGCTGTTTCCCACAACAAACCAGCGCGCGCTACTGTTTGCTACAAAGCGACTGGAAGCGGACGAGGTTTACAGACATACCAATAGTAGCCAATCATATGCTGATTAGGCCAGTTGCTGTATAGCCTACCTACCCGATCACCAGGGAGCAGCAACAACACACACACACACACACACTACACACACAATAGCCTTCTATATAATGCTGCGCACATATATTATATATATAAAAAAAAATACCCAGCATAATTTTTGGGAAGGCTAAGCCTTCCCTTAGCCTTACACACCCGCCGCCTATGGGCACTGTACTGTAGGCATATAATACCTGGCTAGGTGAAAACAAAAGAAACCTGATTAGCATTTGAGTACTTTTAACACCTCTGAACTGCCGGCGGAGAGGTTCACATTTTCGGAATTTTGTGACAGTCACAGAGGGTCAATAATTCCCAGAAAATCTGTAACGTTAATATAAAATGTCCACGAAAATCTTCATGGGGGCTAAAAGGGGCTATTTAATTCTTCATGGGGGCTACAGCCCCATAGCCCCCACAGACTCGACGTCGTTGGGTGGGAGGGTTAAGGGATTTCTTTCTCTTTTTTGTCTTATTTTTTCTTTCATTTTGTTTCATAAAAAAAAGTATTTCATATCATGTTAATAATAATTTATAATCTGTTCAATAAAAACATATTTGACAAAAAAGAGTGTCTTACTGACTTACTGGTATATAAGAGAGATTTGTGTTCTTGTTGGAGTAAGTTTATTGGTCCAACATACAGTAACGTCCTCATACACAAGGAGACAATGTCCGACTGATGGCACTAACAAAACAGCGTACTTTGTTTTACATACAGTATATACAACATAAAATCATTGTTTACACAGCATCATTTATCACCAGCTTCAGGAGCACACAGTGTGTGTGTGTGTGTGTGTATTACATGTGCTATTAAATAATCTCTTATGGCATTTTTATCAGTGGTTCTAAAACATTTGCATGTCAAGGACCCCCAAATGAATGTTGTGGGTGCAATATTAATTGTCATAATTTAACACCCTACGTGATCAAGTATCAAAATTAGTAGTATCAACATGCTAAAAACGTGAAGCGTCGCGTTCTGAGCTTGTAGATCTGCTACTGTTGATGCTTGTGCTTTTGTATTTCCTTCCCAAAAAGTAAGAAGTTTTGTGCATATGAGGCTTCCACTGGACAGACTATACATCTTTGTGCACGGACCCCCAACATGTTGTTCCAGGGAACCCCATACGACCACATTTGTGTTCAGACATATTCCTAGTGTTTCATTTTCTTCAACAATTATTTTTGAAAATGGCAGATCTGCAGGCTCACAACACAGTTGTGAGGTGCAATTTTCAAATAGCCGTTATTGGAGTGGTTAAACAGATTTTGATGCTATGTGAACACATTTTGCCTGGGGGCCCTCTACTTTGAAATGAAAACCACTGATTTTACGATTCTGAATCATTGTTTAATGATTTAAGATCCTAAAGTAGCGTGGAGTACAGATCTTTACCTCAGGTTGGACGACAGATAGCGGAACAACTTTAAATACTGGTCCATAATATCTAAACAACTATATTTTTTTGTCTTAGAATTTTATGGAAATGATCGTTATCCTCATAGCATAAGCATAGCTTAAGTCATGTTTTGGCCAAATTGACATTTCTACTCCCCTAACACCGTTGCTTCATTGTGCCTGGATTGCCTACGCCTACAATGTCTTCAGCCTATCAGAATGCTTGTTAGTAGCTGTTACATTATATGTCCTCAGCCTATCAGAATGCTTGTTACTGTACATTCCAAAATCTAAAAGATTTTTGATGATATTCCAAGCATTGGCAGTAAGTAAATAAAGGCAGGTAAACGTGATTAGGAATAATTATTTTTTTCCCCTTATGACTGCCCAAGTCAACTAGATGATAGGCAGATAGTGATTTGTTTTACTACTTATTTTCTGAACACCTTAAAAATATGACTTTGGCAATTATGCTATGAGGCTAATGTTACTTGAGAAAGTGTCCTTACAGGAGGCAGAATGAAACTACCCAGAGTGATGGCATCGGGCGGCAGTGGCTCAGGAGGTAGAGCTGTCTTGGAACCCAAAGGTTCCAGGTTCGAACCCCTCACAGCACCCGCACTGCATTTACCGTGACATCACCAGTGGAGGAAGTGATAAATGTCTAGCGTACAAAAGTAGATATACTTAACTTCACACGTTTGATGAATGCCCTCCACAGTGTATTTGCATTGAATACTTAAAGGACGACTTCAGCCATTTTCAACCTATCTTCGTGTAATTGGTCCTCATTAATACTCATTATAATATAGATTTTTGTCAACTGCGTCTGCAGGACAGTTCAGAAACCCACTTACCAGTGACATCATCGATGGGGAATCCAAGCTAATAGAAACGTCAGGCTTTCTATTCCTGGAAAGTGAGCATGATGTACTGTAATGCCATAGTTCTCGATCGTGTTAATAAAAATCACACTCGTGTGAAGTGACCCACTGAGCAATAAATAGTCGGCTATTATAACCCATTTTAGACTGTCATTTAGACGTATTTTAGACGTCTAATAGCCTGAAAAATGCTCAGTGGAGACTGGAGAGGGGCACTGACTGTATTTATATCGGCCATATGATGTCTCACATCGTCATTTAGTGCCCTAAACAAACATTTAAGTCCATAGACTTGGCTGACAAACACTTTATGTTCTCTAAACAAACATTGTAACCCCAAAGTCCACTTGGCTGCCATATATGGCATAATTTCAAAAGCCAGGCTAACACCCCTCAAAAACCCTGCGTAATAATGTGATGCCACTGGTATGCAGGTTTCTGGTATGAAGTGTCCACAGCCCTCCTACAGTACATGAGACACAGCGTAGAAGAAATATGGTATACCCTTTTACCATACGCAATAGTAGGAGCAATTATATGAAGACATAGGTTGAAAAGCTTTCCCCACGTAACAGACAACAGAAAAGACACCAGTATCAACCATATGGGTTAAAGGAGAATTCCGGACCAGCCCTTTTCTTAGCATGATCTGAATGATATTATTATATCCAACAACCAGTGGATTTTCAGCTCAGAGCATGCCTTCTGGGTCTTAGGTTCAATCACCTTGTTACGAAACACTGTGCAACAACTTGTCATTACTGGTCAATATGAAAGACAGATGAGTAGAAAAATAATAATAATAATTCAGAGCCATCAAAATAAGCAATTTAGCCTAAGACCCGGCGTGCACGGTCAGAGCTGCGTGCGCTCTGGATGTTATGTAATGTTTCACCTCTACCACTCATTATTGGATATAATGACAGATTAAGGCACTACTCCGGAATTATCCTGTAAACATTTTTGACTACAGACGAGGGCATGTTTGGTGCCCGCCCAAGGATAGGAGGTCCTGCCCCAGGCCCCCAGGTTGAGATCCACTGTGTAAGGCCCAAACCACAGCAATGGGTCGCCATGCAACTCGGAACTCCTTGCAACCAAACGGTTGCGAGTAACCATTGAATTGAACCAATTGATTCACATGGGTCGACTTGGCGACGACATGCGTCACCATGCGCCCACGTGCAACAGGACATACTGTTTCACACAGCAAGGAACGAACGCTAAAACCGCTTTGTTGTGTCTCTCGACCCATTGGTGTGGTTTGAGCAAGAGAAGGAAGTGGAACATTACTGTCCACTGGCAGCAGGTGATGTATTGATACAGTAGATACAGTTACAGTCTACTGGCAGCAGGTGATGTATTGATACAGTAGATACAGTTAGAGTCCACTGGCAGCAGGTGATGTATTGATAGATAGTTACAGTCCACTGGCAGCAGGTGATGTATTGATAGATAGTTACAGTCCACTGGCAGCAGGTGATGTATTGATAGATAGTTACAGTCCACTGGCAGCAGGTGATGTATTGATAGATACAGTTACAGTCCACTGGCAGCAGGTGTTGTATTGATAGAGTTACAGTCCACTGCGTGTTGTCGGCGTCACTGCAATGTCGTGGCGTTCTACATCACGTCCTCTTCTTCTTCCTCTCCTGCAATGATAGTAACCATGACAACAGGTGACATACGGTATGCAACAATTCAATATATTATTTAAACCAGTGATTCTTTCATTTCAAGGACTAGTCTTGTTTAAGTCGACTAAACATGATAAGATTTTACTCGTAAATGGTGCATTTATTTGGCGCTTGCCGCTTTGTGCATTACATGGATGAATGTTATTCACTCATTCATACACACATTCATACATCGATGGTGGAGGAAACCATGCAAGGCACCAACCTGCACATCTGGATCAAATAGGGGTTCAGCGTCTTGCTCAAGGACACTTCGATACTAACACTGGGGGAGCCCACAGGGATCGAACTGGGAACCTTGCTGTTACATTTTGTTTTGTAATACTATCGAATACTCATGGATATCCATTTATTTTATTAAAAGAAAATGCATTCATAAGCTATTTGATGACCAGCAGTGGTTCACTATGGAAGAGTATCCCTCGTGTCTCCATAGGGAACGACTGCTGGTCATCAAGTTATAAGATATAATTTAATCACTATTATAAAGTGTCGTGCTGTTGGTTAAAGTTCCCACCGTTCAAAGTCAGCTGATCAGGAGGGGCGGGTTCATCGGGGGAGGCACTCCGTGATTTGCTGGCTCCCTGTCTGTCAGCGCTGCTGAAGATGGGAGAGGCATTTGATTGGTCTTTGGAGTCCGCCTCCTCTGCTCTGTTTGGGGACGGTCCTCTCTCCTTATTGACGGTTTCTTCATGTGTGGACGCGTGCAGACACATGCACGCACACGCACACGCACACACACACACACACACACACACACACAATGTGTGTTATTGTATTGTGCCACTTGCTTTGGCAATTTAATCGTATGTTTTCTCATGCCAATAAAGCCCATTGGCTTGAATTTGTTTGTGTGTGTGTGTGTGTGTGTGTGCTCACACCTTGTTCAGCCAGTTCCCTCCAGGTGTCTTTGTTGCTGTTGATAACGGAGGTGAACTGCAGCCGCAGAGCTTCCAGGTCCACCGACGACAGAGCGAAGTTCGTCTGTCCGTCCTCGCCGTTCCCATGGCGACCACTGTGTCTCTGCACCGACTCCACGGTGACAGAACCACTTCCTGTCAGACTGGACCAATGGAGAGAGGCGGTACAAATACTACTAAGTACTTCCTGTCAGACTGGATCAATGGAGAGAAGCGGTATAGGCCTACAAATACTACTATAAGTTCTTATTCTTGCGTACTGTAAATCGCTCTGGATTAAGAGTGTCTGCTAAATGCGTAAATTGAAAATGATTATAAGTACTTCCTGTCAGATTGGACCAATGGAGAGAGGTGGTACAAATACTACTAAGTACTTCCTGTCAGACTGGACCAATGGATCAACACGAGTGCACGAGCCAAAGGCCGTCTGGAGCGAAGATCGGGTCAACAGTAGTGTAACTACAGTAGTATGTTACCAATTTACCTGGCTATCCTCTGTCTAGTCTCCAGTGATCCCCTGGTGGTACAGTGGTGTAACTACAGCTGTATTTACCTGGCTATCCAATGTCTAGTCTCCAGTGCTCCCCTGGTGGTACAGTGGTGTAACTACAGCTGTATTTACCTGGCAATCCTCTGTCTAGTCTCCAGTGATCCCCTGGTGGTACAGTGGTGTAACTACAGCAGTATTTACCTGGCTATCCTCTGGCCAGTCTCCCGTGCTCTCCTCTCCTCCTCTACCAGAGGTAAAATCACCTTCTCTGTCGTGTCCACCAAAACGCTGAAGGTTGGCTCCACTATGAAGTCTATGAACCCTGCAGATAGGCAGACAGAATTATGTAACATTGTTTCAATAAATAGTTTATAATTCGTCTCGACTAGGGTCGAGATACGGAACCAGTAGAATCCGAGGAAGCGGGTCCAACATCGAGGAACCAGATTTTTTTTTCCATCACACTGTCAGAGCTGGCATGTTGTGGACTTCACGTCTGCTATAGTATACAATTGCAATAATGCTGATGGTTCTCAAACTACTTCAAGGACCACCATAACTCTGAGAGTGTACAAACGGAACCAAATGGACCCTTACAATTGTACACTCGCAGAGTTACAGACCTCTAAAGACACCCCACTGTCTCACTCACACTTAGGGCTGTCCCGATCAGATCGGGTGATCTGAAATCGGGCCAAAAGACAATTTATATCCATATCATATTAGACTGGATATATTCCGTGATTTGGGATATTGTACTATTGTGATATGGCATCGGTGAAAATCGGTATCAGAGATGCTCAAAATCTAATCAGACCGGGAGCATCCCTACTGTCACTCCAGCATGACGTTATTATGGTGATTCGGTGAAATTGCTGACCATCTTGTGGACTTGCCCTAAAATACAGCTAGGTTGAACCCTGCTAATAAACAAACCACAATGATTTACGTTCGGACAGTACACTGACGTTAATGTGATGTCTATACGATTGTCACATATTTCAGCAGATCACCAATTTCGCCGTAACACCGCCATGCTGGAGTGACAGAGAGTGAGTGAGCGAGTGGCCGAGATTTTGGGGTATTTGGAATTCAGCTAAAGGGTCCATTTGGAACCATTTGGAGTCATTGAAGGGAACCGGAATTGTTAAAATCCTAAAGGATCCTCGACTACATTTGTGGAATACTTCCGCCCTCCTTTACGTTCAGGTCCTGTGATCTTTCAGTTACGATTAAGTGGTAGTCAAAAACCAGTACGGTGAAAACGGACATCTCATCTGACTTCCTGACCCCTCAACACAGGAGCCTCTGAGCCCTCTCCTCTTACTCCCTGCACACACGCACAGTGCACGGCTATAGCCGCTCGCAGCTCCAATGTCAGCATCAAGTATGCCTAAAACTGAAGACTATACCCTTTTTTTACTGACGAAAACTAAATACAAAAATGAAAATAGCAGATCTACAAGCTCACAACACATCGCAGCTTGTAGATCGGCTATTTACAGCCTTCATCAACCCCAAAATCAACCGTAATTGGTTTTCGATGGTGACATAATGACAATATATTTTTGTGTCGGGAGGATTAAAGGTAATGCCCCTATGTATACATGTATGTAATCTGACACCACTGCCATATCAAGCACAAGTAGTCATACGCTGGCACGGCGCATACACATCAAACGGCGACATACGCATCGAAGCACTGGACGAAAACTATTACTTGCACGCTCTGCTTGCGCAAGTAACAAGTAACTAGAACTGCACTCTGTCGAGTGCCAACTTACGCGTTGCACACAAGTAGGCTGTGTTGTGATTGGTCGAAATACATCTGACGGATGTTCCGGCCCGACACTTCCGGCTAGGCACTTTCTGCCTTAGGTTGTGACCAGGCTTTTCTCTCTGCCTTAGGTCGTGACCAGGCTTTTCTCTCTGCCTCAGGTCGACTCGTGACCAGGCGTTTCTCTTCACAGATGAGTAAGGCTGGGAACGAGGCTGATGTGCGACTGGCCGATGGAAGTTCTTACATATCTTTGATTGGCCGATGGTGGTTCTTACCTATCTGTGATTGGGCAATCATGGTGGCTTTGCGGTCGCAGAGCGGAGAGAATGGAAGTCCAAGCTCCACCTCCTTATCGCCCTGGAAAACAACACAATCATCGGTTTATAAAACGCTTCACTCAGTCACACAACTGATTGATTGATTGATTTTTCTTTTGATGAGAAATATTGTTTATGGAATCATAAACTATTTCTCATCAAAATTATATTGAAGTACAGCAATACATGGCAACTTCATGTACTCTTCTTTAATATATCATCATGACTTTTCACGAGGAAAAAAGAAAAGAGGAACAAAGACTGCAGAGGCAGACAACCCGCAACACTACAAATTAGAAGAGTATATTCTTTTAGGTGCAAGGCTCAAAAATACAGTTACAATACAAGTTGAAAGAAGGAAGTGCCGGAACACAACAAATATCCTTTTCACATGTTTTATTATACCTCTGACGAGACACAAACCGAAAAATAAATATCATGGGGGGCAAATGATAGGGTGGCAAAATCTGTGAAAAATGTCCATATTATGTTTGAAATATTCCTAAAAAACGAAAGAAAATAAATGGAGCTGCGAACTTCTCCAGGCATGTGAGAATGATCCAGTGGAAAAAAAGTCCATTGTGGGCGTATGGGATTTTTCTCTATCACTAAACATAAACACGAGGGGCGCTCTTATCATCATCCTGACATAACACGTCTATTTGCTCAGACACATGACGTACATTTTTGCTCGTCCACTTATATAGACAAAAAAAAATACAGATTGGGATGTGGTGTCAGTCAGTTGTAGGTGTTTCAAGGCAGTGCCGGTTCTAGGCCTTTTGAGGCCCTAGGCAACATATTATACAGAGCCCCCCCCCCCTCCTGCTTTGCCACGCCGGATAAAAATTGTAAATTTGCCATGAAAATGCTTCAATCTGGTGCACTTTGAGATCAAAATTAAGAAGCTAGGTGGGGGCCTCATGTGGCCAGTAGTAGTGGTCCTACCCCCCCCCATGAGACTTACAAATCCCAAATGTTTGTAAACAAATCCCAAATGTTTATAAACAAATCCCAAAATGTTTATAAACAAATCACAAATGTTTATAAACAAATCCCAAATGTTTATAAACAAATACCAAAATGTTTATAAACAAATCCCAAAACCCATGAGACTTGGTCCTACCCCCCCGACCATGAGACTTACTGCAGGTCAACTGGTAGTGGTCCTACCCCCCCCATGAGACTTACAAATCCCAAATGTTTATAAACAAATCCCAAATGTTTGTAAACAAATCCCAAATGTTTATAAACAAATCGCAAAATGTTTATAAACAAATCACAAATGTTTATAAACAAATCACAAATGTTTATAAACAAATCACAAATGTTTATAAACAAATACCAAAATGTTTATAAACAAATCCCTTGGTCCTACCCCCCCCCGACCATGAGACTTACTACAGGCCAACTGGTAGTGGTCCTACCCCCCCATGAGACTTACTACAGGCCAACTGGTAGTGGTCCTACCCCCCCCATGAGACTTACAAATCCCAAATGTTTATAAACAAATCACAAAATGTTTATAAACAAATCACAAATGTTTATAAACAAATCACAAATGTTTATAAACAAATCACAA
This sequence comes from Protomyctophum bolini, assembly GCF_963924005.1. Lineage (NCBI taxonomy): Eukaryota > Metazoa > Chordata > Actinopteri > Myctophiformes > Myctophidae > Protomyctophum > Protomyctophum bolini. Next base: position 23,853,922 of record NC_137877.1, on the reverse strand, counting down.
ATGTTTATAAACAAATACCAAAATGTTTATAAACAAATCCCAAAACCCATGAGACTTGGTCCTACCCCCCGACCATGAGACTTACTACAGGTCAACTGGTAGTGGTCCTACGGTAGTGCCGGTTCTAGGCCTTTTGAGGCCCTAGGCAACATATTATACAGAGGCCCACCCCCCCTCCTGCTTTGCCACGCCGGATAAAAATTGTAAATTTGCCATGAAAATGCTGATGTACGATGATAAGAGTGCTCCTCACTTCACATGGGTGTGATTATTTATAATGTATACAATTATTTCACATTGAAAAAGAATAATCCGTGTATATGAAAAGAAAATGGGATTTTTCGTGACCTCTAAAAATTTGTCTGTGACCCACAAATGGGTCATAATCAATCAATCAATCAATCAATCAATCAATGTGTGGCACCTGTCTAAAGAACTCCTCCATCAGGCTGTGGGTCCAGCGGTAGTGGAGTGTCCAGGACTTGGCGGGGTGGCTGATGTCCGCCGCATGCAGCAGCAACGACAGCACCTTGGCTTTATCAACCCTGGTAGAAAGACAGACAGACGTCATTTATTTTAGATTTCATTTTAGCTATAGCACATTTGATTGGCTATTCAAAAACAGAACATCTATTATTACATTTGGGAGAATTCCACGCCCACCTATTTGGAAAGCCCAACTCTGTGCGCCAGTTCAGGTGGGCAACTCATAGACCGGATGGAGTATACGGAGTACGTGGAAGCGCCGGTCACGCCTGCATGTGCTTTGTGGCCGTGATACGTCGCTGTCTTGACCTCTGCATCTTCAACCCAGCGTTGTGGGGTCTGCGGAGTCCCCGGAACAAAATACTTTTGGTGGTGGGTTGGCGGCTATTATTATTATTATTTAAAAAAAAAACCTAACCCCTGACCCATGACTCTGTGCCAGAGTGTTAGGGGTTAATGACCCATGGCTCTGTGCCAGAGTGTTAGGGGTTAACACTGACCCATGGCTCTGTGCCAGAGTGTTAGGGGTTAACACTGACCCATGACTCTGTGCCAGAGTGTTAGGGGTTAACACTGACCCATGACTCTGTGCCAGAGTGTTAGGGGTTAACACTGACCCATGGCTCTGTGCCAGAGTGTTAGGGGTTAACACTGACCCATGGCTCTGTGCCAGAGTGTTAGGGGTTAATGACCCATGGCTCTGTGCCAGAGTGTTAGGGGTTAACACTGACCCATGGCTCTGTGCCAGAGTGTTAGGGTTTCGTTTTACCCTGAAGAAGGTAACTAGCTTGTCGAAACGTTGGCATCTGCACTACGAGTTGTGCGACCTCTCCTTTCTGTTATAAAGTTTGTCTCCCGTGGTCAGCACCTCCCTACTCTTGGTGTGCACTGTCTCCTACCATTTTGTTTGCTGAGAGTGTTAGGGTGCACACTGACCCGCTCTGTGCCAGAGTGCTCTTCATGGACTTGATCTGCTGGAAGTGACAGGACATGTCTGTGGACATCACCATCTCTATGACCAGAGCCCTCAGCTCCCTGAGAACAACGCACACGCACACATCGCACACATCACACAAATGTTAGCATCCATCCATATGGAGGAAAAAGTATAGGCCTAGTTATCGTATCGTGGCCATGTTAACGTAACAGGGATGTGTGTGTGCGTGCGTTACCTCCAATCATCCTTGTTGAGGTTGATCAGAATATTCATGTCCTCTTCTGCCATCAGCCTGTAGGCGGCACTAACATGGTGGTTCTCCAGAACTGACCTATCGTTGTAGAGAATGGCCACCTCTGACCTGACAGACAGGAGAACCAACCAATCACACACACTAGTAGTATTGAGTCATTTAGTGTTTTGGTGTTGTAATGCTGTTAGTGTGTTCGCCCCAGTATGCAAATATGGGGCAGGACATTGCGAGAAAAGAAATCTAATTCTGAGAGGGACGAGACTAATATCCACGCAGTGATATTAGTATCGCTACGTGAGGCTATATCAGTGGTCCATTGTGTGACCTGCTAAGTAGCCTGCTGTACAGTAGCTCGAACCATTCTTTGACACACACATACTTCAGTATTTCGGGGCTTGGCCTAAAGTTACGTCAAAATATTTGTGTGCCTGTATATGCATTCCTTGTATGTGGACATACATAAATTGTGTCCTGAGCATGACGTTAAACTGCTCCGTTGTAACTACCACCGTTAATATAGTGGGTGCACTGCAGATTTAAGATGCATTTGCAACCCAACTGTGTGCTTCAACACCATCGCAAGCTTGCATACAACAAGGCACTGCAGTGCTCACCAATGGAGTATACCGACAGCCGGTGCTGCCTGGTGACCCTTCCCATGAGCAGCTACCGGGAAGAGAGGCGTTGGACCTGGCCTTCTAGCAGTGTCTGTCCGCTGTCGGGAAAAACACTGGGTGGACTTTGGGCCGATGGGACTATACACGATTGGACTGGGAAATTGTTTCCTCTGGTGGTCTACCCTGGGAGATACCCATACATAGACTGGTTGTTGGAGGGGGTTTCGAATTTAGGATGCCTACACTACTTGTGCCCATGGAATGCTGGGTGACATGACATGCTTGTTGTATCGTGACTGAGGAGTGAGTATGCCTTGATTTTGTTGATGTTACTTTGCTGCACCTGAACTATTTGTCCTTGTATGCAATTTCCTCTGTGTGGACATAGATAAAGTGTTAAAGTGTCTGTGTGTGTGCGTGTGTGCGTGCGTGCGTGGTGTATGTGTATCTGTGCGTGCGCGTCACCTGGTCTGAATGTGGAAGTTATTGGTGGTTCCAGTGTGTTCAAAGTCATGGATGGCTGCTGCTAACACCATGGCCAGGATCTCCAGCTCACTGAACCAATGCTGAACACACACACAAACACACACACACACACACACACACACACACACACACACAAACAAACTTTTACTTAGAGTATTAACACCAGCAAGACACCCGCCTCCGCCTGGGTGACGGCAGACTGCTGGGCGAGTGCTAGCACTTTGGCATGGGGGATCAGATCAACATATGGAATTAATTCTGTACTGGCCATATATGGAGCGTGTCTTGAGTGTACAGGGTTGTACAAGGCGTGACCATATATTATGGAGGCATGATGACACGAGGCGTGACCATATATGGAGGTGTGTGTGTGTGTGTGTGTGTTTGCGCGTGTGTATGCGAGAGTGAGGGAGAGAGAGACAGATCCCTGCAGTCATCACTCAAGCAGGCCAGGAATGTTACGACAGCCAATCTCTGCCTGTCAGTTGATGCTGCCGTCCAGAATGTAGAACATTATCAGTTGGTAATAATAATACAACACAGCTTGCATGTTATTTTAAAACATTTTATTTATGTTTTTCCTCTCTCCTCATTCTCCATCCCAGATGTCTTTCCTGTCCAACTCAAACATATCTACAGCAGAAATAGCAGAGCATGAGCAGTCATCTCAAAGGTCACCAGATAACTCACACAGGACAGAAGCCCTATGCCTGTGAACAATGTGTGATAAGCTTCAGTCAGAGCAGTCATCTCAAATATCACCAGAGACAGGAATATCACCATACAGGAGAGAAGCCCTACACAGGTGACAACTGTAACCAGTGTGAGAAACGGTTCAGCACGAGCAGTAATCTCAAACGTCACCAGAGAACTCATACAGGACTCTCTAAAGATGTCATGTAGTCAGAGAGTGGGTAACAAACACTGGTGTAGTTGGTGTTACAAGCGCCCTCCCTCGTGCAATAAGTATAATTTCTTAATCGCAATATGTAACGAATCGTCAAGTAAAATGGTGATGGTGACAACGGCACTTAAAGCCTATAATATGCATCCATTACAAAGAAACAGCGGATGTGTGAGCTTGTAGATCGGCTAACATAACTTATATAGTCTTTTAGGCGGATTTTAGGTTCTTATCTTACTTATGATTCTTTGCTTTTATGTATTTTTTGTATTACCATGTGTTGTTCTTGCTTACTGTACGTCGCTCTGGATTAAGTGCGTCTGCTAAATGCCTGTATTGTACATTGTAAAGAAACAGCCGATGTGTGAGCTTGTAGATCGGTTACATACAGTATGGGTCTCCTCATGCCGAACAATTTTATGTTCTGACTTTTGCGCTCCTCTGCTGCACATTGACAGAAAATGCCACTGCCGTGTGTGGGCTCCTGACTTCAGTAAAAATAAACAAAACTACTACCCTGTTTTGTGTTGTTGAAAGTCTATTCTCCAGGGTGGGAATCCTCTCAGGACCCCACCTTCTCTGTACAATATACTTTTTTACGGCTTTTTTGGGTTAATGAGGGAGGTTAGTGGTCAGCTATTTCAAATGATCATATTGTTGATATTTCTCTCAACCGTGTATGGTTCCCTTCCTGACACCTACCATAAGGCCCGTGCTTCCTGACACCTACCATAAGGCCCGTGCTTCCTGACACCTACCATAAGGCATGTGCGTCCTGACACCTACCATAAGGCCCGTGCTTCCTGACACCTACCATAAGGCCCGTGCTTCCTGACACCTACCATAAGGCCTGTGCTTCCTGACACCTACCATAAGGCCTGTGCTTCCTGACACCTACCATAAGGCCTGTGCTTCCTGACACCTACCATAAGGCCTGTGCTTCCTGACACCTACCATAAGGCCTGTGCTTCCTGACACCTACCATAAGGCCTGTGCTTCCTGACACCTACCATAAGGCCTGTGCTTCCTGACACCTACCATAAGGCCCGTGCTTCCTGACACCTACCATAAGGCCTGTGCTTCCTGACACCTACCATAAGGCCCGTGCTTCCTGACACCTACCATAAGGCCTGTGCTTCCTGACACCTACCATAAGGCCTGTGCTTCCTGACACCTACCATAAGGCCTGTGCTCAGCATTAAACAGTGCACGGTCTGCGTGACGTCCGCAGCATGGATCACGTTGTGGTAGGGGTTCCCGTGTTTGCTGTAGCCACACTCCAGCTGTTCCACCCACAGAACCAGAGCCTGGACCGGGATCTACGCATGCACGCACAGACACACACACACACACAAACAAGGTATACCTTATGAACTGGTGGGTGGTGGGTGTGGCCACATAAAAACATAATTTTAACACTTTCTGTAGCCTACAGTCTTTTGAAAAAAGTCTTCCTCTATGTTTTAGGGGGGAAACTCCATCTTTAATTGCACCAAATACATCCACCTACCCTGAAGCGGTTGATGAGGTCATATCGGGTCAGGAGGTCGTGCAGCACAAACTTGAGGGCGTGTTCTCCGCTGGCTTCATGGAAGCTGAACACGTCAAAGGACCACTGGTCCACCTCCTGAGGACGCAGACAAGCAACCAATCACACATCATGAGGACGCAGATAAGCAACCAATCACACAACATGAGGACGCAGACAAACAACCAATTCCACACATCAATGTATCACAATGCTTCACCCAGGGGTCATCAATAAGTCAATACAGGGGTCAGGGGTCATCAATGCTGATTGCAATGGGAAGTGCATTCCATAGTTTTGGAGCCAGAAGGGAGAAGAGTTTGAGACGTGCGGAGCGTTGGTCCCAGTGTTTTTAGGGAGGCTACTTCCAGCTTCCCTGCGTCGGCTCTCGGGAGGGTTTCTAGGCTATGATTCAGGATGCTTAATATCTGCTTCATGTTATTTTTTATATAAAAGCATACAAGTATGCTTCCAATTCGGTTGGAAATTGAGCAAGTTATGGTTATTTAAAAACTACATGCCCCATAGAATGTTATGCTGCACCCCAGTAAGATGGCCGCCACGTAGCGACGTCGCTCTCCATTGGCCAGCAGTGCGGGTGAGCAATCTAACCTTTCTTATGGTTGAGGTACATTCGGAAACCTACCTTCAGTGCTGTGAGAGCAGCGGGGGGGTACGCCAGGCCAGCCATGTTGGATGTCCTTCTGTACATTCTACACACAACACGCAAGCACACACACACACGCACAGGCACGCACAAGCACATGCATGCACAAACGCAGACACGCGCACACACACAGTACATTAGCGGACAGAGAAATATCAAATAGATTTGCACCTAAAGAACATAGCTTGTCCTCTCCTCTCTCTCTGTCTCTCTCTTTCGTTCCCAGGGAGACTGTCAGTTGATTTCATGTATCATTACCTCCAGCAGAAAAACTGAGGCCATTCTATTAACAACTATTAACGCATGCACACACACACACACACACACACACACACACACACACACACACACACACACACACACACACACACACACACACACACACACACACACACACACACACACACACCTCGAGCGTCGATATGATTGGTTGGCTCCTATGTGTGTACCCCTCGCACTGCTCTTGTGGCATCTGTCATGTCACCTCACACGTTCACAAAGCAAAGACCCAGCGGCTCTCTCCCTCTCTCTCTAACCCAACGTAATCCTGGGCTCTACACTCCCTCTGCCAACCTGGGGAGAGCAACGGACTGACCTCATGCTTCCTTCAATGCATGAGGAGTCCAAGCTGCTTCTTTTCACCTGTGGGGAGTTTCCTCGGTTGGACATGGAAGGACCACGTTATTCCAACCAGTTCCTTTCCCCTCCATCAGGCGCCTCGGCTGGCCAGGGAGAGGCAGTTTTAGAGACCAGGATTACTGCATGCTCTCTTGCTCGTGCATGTATTTCATCCGCCTGCAGTACCAGCTTTGACCAGTATGGCTTCAACATTGGCCAGCCGCTCTGGGGGCGTGGTTCCATACCTCTCCACAAATATCCCAGCCTGCACTGCGTGGACGATACTGCGGAACCTGGGCTTCTCCTCTGGCTGACTCGTGACCACGCCCATCTTCCTGGTGAAGGTCGAGGCCAGCCAATCGCGTACTTCGCCCGGAACAGACTCCACCTCCAGGTCGCTGAGTTCATCCTCTGTGTCCAATAGACGCCTGGTGGGGGCGGGACGGAAACCAACCCAGACAACCAATCAACAAACAAACAAACAAGATGGATGGATGGATGGATATATGGGGCTTTCCCCATGTATGGGGATTTTGAGTGATACACTCACTGACTGACGGGAAATGCATGATTCCATAGTTAACTGTGACCTTTGCGTGAAACTGTCACAATATGATCATATATTGGCATTCCATTGGCTTAATATTGATCACAGTCAAGGATCTCCATATATGGGCATAACAGGGATTGGGGATGCCCATGTATGGAACTTTCATAGTTATCTGCGACCTTCGGTCACAATGAACTCTGGATGGATGGTCGATGGATGTACAGTATGATCAAAATAAACGTATAACTCTGGATGGATGGTCGATGGATGTATGATCAAAATAAATACCCACTTGGTTTCTTCAGTGTAAACTTCGTCCAGGACACTGACAGCCTGTCTCATGATTGTCCTCAGCTCTGATTGGTCGATCTGTGCTCCCTGCTCCATCTGATGCAGCAGACATCTCAAACTGTGTGCACAACAAACAACGTGAATACATGTCACGAGACATGGGCAGTTGGGCACCATACAGTATATGGTGCCCGACCAATACAGGAAATGCACGATTCCATAATTAACTGCGACCTTTGTACACTCTCAGTTAAATTAACATTTGTTGTACAATATAAATTGGGGTCCCAAAGTTTAAAATGGCATTAAATGTGGGGTCCATAGACTAATGCATGTCAAACTTGAAATTAATACGGGTTGAGAATCACTGCTAGAGCCTTAAAAATCTTCTCTTATGGGGGCATATCTCTTCAAATGGGGTCCGCGGGCTAATTAGTGTCAATTTGGGGGTCCTTGACATGAAAAGGTCCACTGCTCTATCAGGTTGGAATGATGCCACCTGTGTGCTGCAGGCCGCACCCACACACTGCCGTGGCAAATCAAGCAATCCAAATGCGTCAAAAGGGACACCGTTGGCTCATGTTCATCACTGTGTTGTAGCCACGAGGAAGGATAGATATGCGCTTCACCGGGCGGTAGTTATGATATTTCACCATCTTCCCTGGTGAACTTTAATGATCGGCAATGTGTTAAAACTCAGTGACTGAGGGATATTCTGTCTCTACCGTTGGCAATCTAGGTCAGAGAGCCCTGGAACCTTAAATGCATGATGATGACGAGGAAAACAATTGTCAGAGGGCTGTCAGAGTTAAATACAAACCCCATTATCGATATCTCTACTACGAAAGAGATCACCACTCTGCACACGTAGATTCCATGCAATTCCCTGCTGCATCTGTATGTGTTCAACTTGGCAACCTGTGTCCGTGTGTGTGTGTGTGTGTGTGTGTGTGTGTGTGTGTGTGTGTGTGTGTGTGTGTTTGTGTGTGTCTTACCTCTGTGATGTACATTTGTACTTCTGCCTGTAAGAGTACAGACACCAGATCAAAAGACATAAATACAATATGTAAATTTGGAATAGAGGAATGTGTCAAAACTAAAAGGTTATACATCCAACATTTGTTTTTCAAATGATTCAATAGTAGTCAATGGTAGTTCTGTTTAGTATCTGTGTGTACTGACATCACAATGACCAGTAGTCTCTCTCTCTCTCTCTCTGTGTCTGTCTGTCTGTCTGTCTGTCCCCATCCCTTCTCTCTCTCTCTCGTTGCTGATGTTACTATGGCAACTGCTGCCAGTGCCGGAGAAACTTTGAGGAGCCACCTACACTCACACACTCTCTGGTGGACAGCTGTGGTTTAGCCCTATACAGTACGTAAAGACGGACAGAGTGAAATAGAATTGTAATAGATTAGACGCATGCAGCCACGTTCCTGTGCGCACACACACACACACACACACACACACACACACACACACACACACACACACACACACACACACACACACACACACACACACACAGCGCAACCTTAGCTCACAGACGCGGACAGACAAAGCTGACGCCCGACGTCATTCCGGCTTTATAGACAGCTGGTGGATGGAAAAGAAGCTCCACCTCCGCGGCTGACTGACGCGACGGACAGATTCCCGGAAACGCTCTCCTCCGCGTCAGTCAGCCGCAAGGGTGGAGCTTCTTTTCCATCCACCAGCTGTCTAAAAAGCCAGAATGACGTCGGGCGTCAGCTTCGTCTGTCCGCGGCTGTGCGCTAAGCAAGGGAGTTGGATTAGAACAAATTGATTATGTATTACCTTTATGAACACATCTGTGAAAAAAGCTAGTCAATGGTAAGCATTTGTGTGTGTGTGTGTGTGTACACTCACATTCCCCTGAGTCGGACCCAGACTCTGTCTTGGTTGTGGTGTTGTTGCTGGAAGCCCAGTGCATCCGCCTCCATGCTGGCCTGGATCACCAGCATCAAGTGTTTTCATTTAGATTATTTATTATTACACAGAAATTGACACAATTGCATGATTGTTATTATGTTTTTAAGGCATTGCACATTGGAACATGTGGATGAAAAATACATTTATGTTTTAGGTTAAGTGAACACAAACTTGCAAAGATCAGATTATGACACAGATAAGAATAAGATAAAACGTATATATACTAGGAAATGTCACCACCACAGACAATCACATACTGTGTAGGCTACTATGGACAATGACACAGCATACTGATTTAAACAATAGACGATGGACAAGCTTGTGGATCGAGTATTCCTGCTATGTTATAACGGATTAAATCATGATTTTTCTTTCTAAAAACGATTGTGACAATCCTTCGAAAAATTATTGCGATTACGTTGGCTATTCCTAAAAAAATGGCAGATCTACAAGTTCACAGTGTGTCACTTTGTGCTGTGCTGAGAGCGTGTACATCTGCTCTATTTTCTTTTAGTTTTCGTGTCATAATTGAAGCTTTACCTCCTCCATGCTGTTGATTTGAGCAGACATCTGATTGAAGAGGGTTCCGTTCAGCTGAGGCCCATGTGGCGTGTCGCTGCACTCACTGATATACAGTATATATACCCACAATGCTTTGCTGTGGAGTCAAACGTGTTGAAGTATAAAGTCCTGCTCGGTTGGTTTTAGAGGAAGAAGCAAGATGCACAGTGTACCTGGCTTGTCCAAACACAGCAGCACAGACAGACCTGTCTCTGCTTGGCTCCAAACACAGCAGAACAGACCTCTCTCTAGCTGCTTGGGCTCCAAACACAGCAGCACAGACGTCTCTCTAGCTGCTTGGGCTCCAAACACAGCAGCACAGACCTCTCTCTAGCTGCTTGGGCTCCAAACACAGCAGCACAGACCTCTCTCTAGCTGCTTGGGCTCCAAACACAGCAGCACAGACCTCTCTCTAGCTGCTTGGGCTCCAAACACAGCAGAACAGACCTCTCTCTAGCTGCTTGGGCTCCAAATAAATGAACAACAATAAATAAGAACAAAAACTGCAAGTTTGATACTTGCAGGTGGGATGGTGTGAACAAAAGAATCTCCGTCAGATTGATTCCAAAAACCTGCAGTTGAAGACAGAAGCAGTCAAATGTCCTCTTGCCCTGCTGATGTGATGTGAAGACATCACACAAACATGCTGCTCCACTACACACTCTCTCTCTCTCTCTCTGACCGCCCCCCCCCCCCCCCCCCCCCCTTCTCCTTGTCTCTTCTCTCTCTCCTCTCTCTTGCAGTAGAATATCCTCAAATGGTCTCCCTGGTTACTGGTCAGGAATGCAGTGTGTTGTCAATGCGACAGACAGACAGAGGCAGACAGACAGACAGAGGCAGGCAGACAGACAGGCAGACAGACAGACAGACAGACAGACAGACAGACAGACAGACAGACAGACAGACAGGCAGGCAGGCAGGCAGGCAGACACACAGGCAGGCAGGCAGGCAGGCAGACAGATGGTGTGCAGCAGCAGCATCATAGAATGGAAGTATATAAATGAGACCAATGGAGAGATGCAGAGAAATGGTCCTAAACGGTTGCCGTGGTAACTCACCGCTGAAGGAATTCAAATGGAGGAAACTTTATCCTTCAGAATAATCTGAACACGTGCACCAGCGTGCACTTCAAGCCTAACTAGTGAATTATGGAATGAACACTAGGTAGTAGGTTTCCTGTGTACAGGGTCACATTATAGCATGCATGCGTCAGTAACGGGTATGGTCGCCCCTTTTCCATCTCGCCCCACTACTCTACCTAGCTGTAAATAACAAACATAATTCATGTTGGTGATTATTTATGTTTTAGGTATTATCATATTAATTTATCATTGTTAAGTTCACTCTGTAGTATATCCACGGACATAATAGCATGATGATGCCATTACAAAACATGGGCTACATGGAAGAAATGTGTTTAATAAAACGAAATTAACCGCTAGAAGTTCCTAAATTAACTTAAGCAGTCACCGTCTCATGTTATTCTTTCTTAATTTTACAGAGTATAGAGATCGACTACTATACAATCAAATAAATCTGTATACAAGATAATTTCAGATAGGGAGGGAAATACTAAATTAACTACATTCCGCGGGGGTGAGTTGGTAAAGGGGCGAGTCACATGCATTCGGTATGAATACCGGAGAACTCGCCGGTTTACCAACTCACCACAGCAAAAAGTGGAGATACCAGTTTCAATGTCACCGTTATGCTAACATCATAACATGCTGTCTTATATCAGTATAGTATGTCTTATATCAGTATAGTATGTCAAATATCAGTATAGTATGTCAAATCCACAGATCAGTTCATTTCCAAAGTGATCAATGGTCAGCTATGTAGATAATGATAAAAAGGTGAGTATTTGTGAATACCAATGATATTTCAGGATATTGTTTACTAATGAATTACCGGTACATGGTTTTGGTACTTTGGTGGGTGTTTAAACTTTAGCATTCCTACTTCATCTAGTGTAAACTCTAAACAACTATCCTCTTCCTCTCTCAATTCAATGCAATTTAAAAAACCGCGGCGAGTTCTCCGGTTACCATTCGGTATGAGCATTATGTTGGAGTTACTTAAAAAGTGGTCCATGGAAATTAAAGGAACGAAACAAGTATATTTTAAACTGGTTTAACTTTATTTACATAAAATTGTTTCATTGGTATGACATTTTGAGAGGAAAAACAATTACAGCAGCAAAGGTATGAACTTCAAAGGAGTTATGCATTTTCATAACCGTTTGCCTACAGTATCACACATTTATCTAGTCACAACTACTATATTTTACACTATTTTGTAAATTAAATTAGAAAAGATGAAAAAACAAGGGTACTTATCTTGATAATGTCAATCAATATAATTGATCAGAACATATTTTTGTATATGACTCGCAGTGTAAATACAGCCTATATTGCACAGTATCTTTGGTTGTAAAACACCATATTTCTCCAACAGTGTAGCCATACCGCGGCATACTACGCCGCGGCATAGTGCAACAATATTATTCTATTGTTTATCATTAAAAGTTACATGTTACATGTTTGTGCTCAGGACAAAGAGTAAGTCACCAGGATGCTCACACACCGTTTAAATCCTTTTCACGAGGGTTTGATAAGAGAGCAAAAGTGTGTGGTCATATTTCTTTCAGCGCAAATCGTCAAATTATACTACGATTGTTTCTTCCCACTTTTCCTCACAATGTCTTGAATGTGATCAGATAGTCAGGATAAACGCCTGCATCGCAAAACACCACGTAGATGAAAGGATCCAGTGGGTTGTCCACTGCACAGTCATGCAGGCCTTCGGCCGGGTTATGGGGGTTGAGAGGTGATGGCTCCAGCATGCCCCCGGACCCTTTGCATGGTTTCCCAACCAGGACTCGAGCATGATAGATGTACTTGATGCCATTGGCATCAGGGTTGGAGTAGGCATCGTATAAAGAATACCACGATTCTTTGGCGAAATAGGTCCCATTACCATATGCAGTGGCTGAGAAAACAGAATCAAGAGGAAACTCATTGATACCATGAAAATATGCCCATGACGTTTGTGTGTGGTTGTGTGTGTGTGTGTGTGTGTGTGTGTGTGTGTGTGTGTGTGTGTCAGAAAGACTTCTTGTGAGCTGGTAATATCAAGTCTCTGAACAGCTTCTACTTGTCAGCGATTAGACTGCTGAACAAGAGCTAAGTTTGACGCAAAGACCGAACTGATTCATGCAGACTTTTATTTACATTCGTACATACCTTTAGTATGACCTTTTATTTATTATGCATTCACATTGGTCATATATGCACTTTATGCTCCTCTCTTTCTCTATCTTTCACTGCAATGATGCCTGCACAACCAAGTTTTTCACCCACCTTACGTAATGTGATGTGACAATAAAGATTGATTCTGATTCTAGAGGAAATTATAGAAAATCTCAAAACTACAGTGCCAACTTTTCAGTTTTTCTAGAGTTCATATTAATGTGCATTTGCACTAAAGTACACCCCTACCTACCATTTCTACCACAGAAGCTCCTGTTGAAGCCGCTGACGTTGATCTTTTGGCAGATGGCTGAGGTTGTGCCGTGGTAGAGGTTCATCTCATTCTTGTTGGTGGGGTACCTCTTATCCAGCCACTGTTTCCTGACTGCGTAACGCTGCCACTGGTCTTCATTCTGGATCCTCTGGATCTGTGGACATCGCCAGAGTGATATTGTTCAATTATACTCGTGTCATAAAGACCATTGTGAATTATTTTAGTTTTTATAACAATAAAGCACATACCAACCACAAACGTAGCTAAAGTAATATAGTTGCAAGCAGTGATAAGGCGGGACCAAGAAAGACAATACGCAATAAGAACAATATGCACAAATAAGAATCATGGGGGCTGAGTGGTCGGTACCCGGATTTGAACACATAACCTTGTGGTCTAAGGGCAAGAGCTCTACTGACTGAGCTACACGGAGACAATCAGTGACTACATTGTAGAGTATGTGTGTGTATGTGTACCGTCCTCATTTTGGGCATGTCATTATCCATTTCTACAGTGTGTTCGAAGTTCATGTTTTCACGTACAAACTTCTCTTCAACCGGGATTTCAGTAATGGTCCATAGATTGTGTGTAGGACGTTTCACGCAAATTGCTCCAAAACCAGGCAGAAAATCAGGTATAGAGCAGACGTAGAATACGCACATCGACAGGCTGGGTGCTGGGCTAAAGAAACTAAAGATCAGAGGTCAAAAGTCAGAACACGAAAGTTGTTTGGCATAAGGAGACACATAAGTGTATCAAAGTGTCATTGCCAACGGTCAAAACGGTTCATGAGATTTGCACGTTCAAAGAGTGCTATAGCGCCACCATTTGGCCAATCGTCATTCGCAATCGCATAGTCACCGTTTGGCATGGCCCTCTACCAGATTACTGCGTATCGCGAAAACCGACCGCACGGTTCAGCCAGAACTGCTATTTTTGGTGGAAGAAGAAGGAGAAGAAAATAAAACAAAAACAATAAGTGACCAAAGTCACTTCGTGACTTCTTGGTCCCTTAATTACCTTGACAACTTGAATGGTTGGCGTGACACCATTTTTTGGATTTTTGGATGTTTTAATGAATTCTGTCTCAACTTTCTTGTACTCTCCTGAGGTTGGATCAACGTCAACTATGTCCATGTCCTTGTTGTCCATTTGGGTCCAGGTCGGTGGAGACTGTATGAGAGCTAAGACAGAGGGACATTTCAGTACAATGAGAACATTCTGTATCAGATACCTATGAAATACTGTATGAAAGACACTACAATTAAAAGCAACATTACATAAATATTAACTAAATATAGATAATTTCTGTATGTTTAAAAAACATAAATAAAACTTAGTAACAATGATAATTAACTGTCAATAATAAATAAACACATTCCTATAAATACAATGTACTGTATGTAGGAAATGCCCTCCTTGCCAACCTGAGAGCACCACAATCGGTTCATTCAGAGAGGACTAAAAGAGTAAAGAACTACCTTTTTAACAAAGCATTTATTTTAGCCACACTGGTTGTACCTCATGCACATTGAGATTTACACTAATGTAAAGTGCATTATGAATCAAATCCACGTTGCACCTTTATCAGAATCAACCTTTATGGTCCTCTTGATCCTGGTGCTGGTTCCTCTGGCGTCGGTGCGCTGCATGCGCTTCAGATCCACGGTGTACGTGTGACCCCAGTGACTGTAGGTGATGCTGGGTCGCCTGTCACACAGAGCACGCTCCAGGTCCAAGCTCACGCTCTGGTCCAGCGCTCCCCAGGACTCGCCCACCGCCGCCTCCCAACACACTATCTCACGTAGCCTCTTCTCCTCCTCCCGCCGGCTCTCCCTCTCCTTGGCCCTGTGGAGGAACTCTCTGATCTGCAGGACGGCGGCTAGAACGTCGTCCCTCTTCCCCGAGACGGTGGCTTTGTCCTTGGCCGGCGACATGAGTACGCTCACCTTACAGGGATGATAATTATGTAATATAGTGGTTGATATTAAGTGAAGACAGTGTGCGGGACCCTTTTCTTCTCATGATTGGCATTTGGTTGCCGGCCCCGACACACCTGTCTTTGTAGGTGTGCACAAGGCCTTTTCGCTACAAAATAGTGATGGTATAAAATACTACTACTTAGGGCTAGTTGTCCGAGTTAGGACCCGCCGCAGTGGTGTCCGATTAGAACTGGTTGTAAGGCCAAATATTCCGTCTCGTGCTGAAGGCTGTGAGGTCTGGCGAGCCACCCCGCATCCGAAACGGTCGAGAAATGACAGTTACTGTGTGGGGGTCCCCGGCGGGTCCCTGCGGGGTCCCCGGAACATCCAGACCCCCAGGAACACGCCCAGGGGGCGGCCCGGTTCCGGCGAGCCACCCCATGTCCGAAATTATTGAGAAATGACAAGAGTTACCGTGTGGGGTTCCCCAGGGGGTCCCTCTACTGTACTGTACTGTACTGTCACACCCCAAATTATCATATATACAGTTAATGTGTGTGTGTGTGTGTGTGTGTGTGTGTGTGTGTGTGTGTGTGTGTGTGTGTGTGTGTGAGGCTGTGCAACAGTGACACTTGGTTGTGAAAACCAACCAAAAGCTATGTTCGTGCTCGGACAGACCCAGCCAGGGACAGATGCAGGGACACACATACAGTAGCTGTCTATAGGAGTGGTTGCAGCACTTAAAAATAAATAATGTAACCAACCTGGCTCTTCTGGCTGAGATCCACGACGGCCTGCTTCTCTGCCTCCAGCAGCAGCGGCAGCTGGCTGGAGGACAGCTCCTCACTGTGGCACTCCTCAGATATCATGTCGTCCATGATCTGTTTGACTTGGGCCAGGCTGGCAGCAGAGCAGCCCATCACCTCTGCCTCCATGGTGGGGAAGGACACGGCTCTGCAGGAGCTGGACAGGCTCAGTGTGTTCTGCTGGGCGGGTGTTGTGGAAGGGTTCGGCGTGGCCGCTGTTGACGTTGTGGGAGGAGGGTGGTGTAACTTTTTGGTCACTGTGGGAAGGTTTAAAAAGCAAATGTGTGTTACAAATGATAGACTAAAAATCACACCCGTGTGAAGTGAGGGGCGCTAATATATTAAAGTCTAACTCATGTTGATTAGGTGATGTAAAACAAACTTAAATTCTCATTATTGTTGATGACGTAAAGATGACGTAAATTTTCCCTTCAATGGCATTTTTAAAACAAACATTGAACTAAAGACAAACATTAAACCTGTATATAGCAGGGGCGCTATTGGCGCAGATCTACAAGCTTGTTGTGACATTTTTGTGTCCTCTGTATATTTTAGTTGTAGTTCCCATTACACCACTAGGTATAACTGTACATTTTCTTCAAATGAAAGGAAACGCCTCGCGATGGGAACAAGAGTAAAGAATAACCCTGCTCTCTTGCTTGGTCTACCTGCCATCCACCTCTACAGCTGTACAGCTGTTATTGGCGAGGAGATTTTGTGGAGAGCCTGGGGTAAAAAGGATGGCCAACTGATTCCAGTTAACAAAGTAAACCCTACCACACTGCCACAATAATAATGTTCTAAAGGGATTGTAAACTAATAAAGGTAATAGAGCTAGCCCAGGTGCTGGACAAATGGCAACGTTTCGATCACTGGGATCTTCTTCAGGAATCTGAAGAAGATCCTGAAGAAGATCCCAGTGATCGAAACGTTGAATCAATAAACCAGTGGAGCTGAGTTTTTTTCTACCAGTATTGCGGACTCTATTTCTTCCTTCTAAAAGGGATTGTCTCATCGTCAATCTTTGATCTGAACTGACCTTTAGGCTTCATGCTTACCAGGTTTCTTGGGAGTCACCTTCTTGAATTTCTTCATGACCTCCTCAAAGTCCTGAATCATCTTTGTTTGGAATATCACAAAGTGAATGGTTTTAAGAGTTGTGGTTTTGGTGCTTTTCATGTGATCTTCAACTGCTGCCATCATTGCGTTTGCAACCTGCAAGGCCCCAAGATTCCCAGCTCCTGTAAAAAATAAAATAAAAGTTTTTTTGTTTATTTTACTCAGAAATACCTTTTATCCATCCTTGCACACAATATGTATGGTGGCACTGTTTAACTTGCCAATAGAGTATTCAATCAATCAATCAATTGTATATGATGCTCATGATTCAATATAACCTGTACACACCTGCATATGATGCTAAATATGATGTATATATCTGCTTTCACAATACACTGATCTGCATAAGTGCATATACACTATTAACCCATTCTGGGCAGGAACCCCTTTTGGTGTTAGCATTATGTTATGCTTTAGCTATTGAAAAATAGCAGATCTACAAGCTCATAGCGCGCGCTACGAGCTTGTAGGTCTATTTTTCGTCCATGCTAAACCCCTTATTTATAAACTACTTTGCCATTTTTTACTATTTTGAAAATCATTTTTGAATAGTTAAAATAGCCAATCAACAAGCTCACAACGTGTCGATGTAGACCGGCTGGTTGAACTATTAAAAAATAATTTTCAAAATAGTAAAACAAGGCAAAGTAGTTTAAGGAGAAGGGGTTTAGCATGGACGCAAATAGAGCACAATATCTCTCCTGCCCAAAACGTCTTTCCATCTTATCTCAGGAGTAGAAGATTTGCTACTTGCGCTGGAGTTAAAAAAATAATATATATATATATATCTTTTATATATATATATATATATATATATATATATACATTTTTCTGCCTTTTATTGATAGGTTGATAGTAGACTGACAGGAAATGGGGAGAGAGATGGGGGGGAAGACAAGCGGTAAAGGCCGTCGGGAGTCGAACCCGCGGCGGGCCGTCAGGCTGGTTCAGCTGCCTAGGTGCCCAGAAGGTTGAGCTAACCACCCGGGGCACAGATTGCAGCTTTAAGAAGAAATCATATAGGATGTACATTTATAGCCTATACCTGTACCAAGTGCTGGAAAGGAGACAGAATGAAGCTTATGGTCTTCACACATCTGTAAGACTTTACGCATGGAGCTGGTGATTTCTGTGTTCTTGGTTTGTCCCACCATGTGAATGATGTGCTTGGTGAGGAGTTTTCCAGGTTTGGTGATGACAACACCATCGCTGGGTTGGGTTCCTATTGGGATCAGAGCAGAAATACTCATGCATTAATGAACTCCTTGATATCATCATTCCTTTAAGATGATTTGCAGTGCATTTGGAGCCTGCAGGTGAAATAATTGTATTTCAAAATGACTTGTCCATATGAAGAATTGATTATGACAATATGACCCCTATCATGGGAGGGGTGTTGAGAGTCTATATTATATAATGACTGAAGGAGGCGCTGTCTCTTGGATTATAAGATATTTAAGATACAGTATGTTGACATACGGTACGTTGTTTGGGCAAAGATGGTGGACAGATGGAATGACGATGACTTTCTTAGAGCCTTGCCGTAACCAGGACTAAAAACAGATATATTTCAGAGAGCATACAAAACACACAGTCGCACATCTTACCTAGAGTATTGCATTCATCAACCACGCTCTGCCCAGCAGCTTTCAGAATTGCTCCCGACACACCTACACAGAAACATAGAATGTTACAAAGTCTTGCATCTTCACAAATCTTAGTTACTAGTTACTTTGCACTAGTTACTTTACTTCTAATGTTGCAGAACATTAGAAGATTGCAGTGGAAATCCCCCTACAATCCTGATGCAACATTATACAGTTGTCAAGATTTTCCACCTCCGTCAGATGAGTGATTATGTGATTTTGAACAGTTGATTTTCCTTGACCTTTTCAAACCAAAACTTAAATCAAATCAACCAAATAATCAAATAATGCACCTGAACTGAGATCGAGGGAGGTGCTGGTGCTGCTGACGATAGCGTCCGTCTTCTCCCGAGTGATGTCATCACTAAACACCTTGACCTTCACTGGCCCCACCATGGCTTCCATGCTGCCTTGTACGTTGAGGTCACCTTCCTCTTCTTCTGACGTAGTGCACTGGCTGCTGGTATCATCTTCCTCATCTGCTGACGTAGTGCACTGGCTGCTGGTGTCATCTTCCTCGTCTGTTGACGTAGTCCACTGGCTGCTGGTGTCACCGCCATCATCATCCTCATCAACCATCGTCTGTCGTGGGTCATGTGGAAAAGTCACATGTCACTACTACTCAGTTTCTAAACCACTTACACCCTGTTACTTGGTAAACTAATACTGGGTTGACTCTGTGCTTGCTTTTTTTTGTCCATCTATCTCTTGGCTGAAAACAGACGACTTACAAGCTCACTGCGGGTCATGTTGCAACACGGTGTGAGCTTGGAGATCCACCCCAGATAATAGGGGTGGAATGGTTCAGGTGGTTAAGTGAAAAGAGATTTGAAAATGATAATCACCATCATGATCATCAATCAAGTCTCGTCAAGACACTATGCCTACACTATACTTCATATCCCTAGCACAAATCTCCCATTTCTTTCAATGTGTTCCTCCTTGATTGCAGGTGACTCAAACTATATAATTATTATTATTATTATTATTATTATAAGTAGTAGTGCTATCATAACAATAATACAGTTACTATTTAGTAAATAATAAAAAATAACGCGCTACGTCGAAATTCCCCTCTGTCAGGTGAAAAGAAGTTCCCCTCTGTCAGGTGAAAAGAAGCAGCTTGGACTCCTCATGCATAGAAGGAGGCATGAGGTCAGTCCGCTGCCCCCCCAGGTTGGCAGAGGAAGTGTAGCGCCCAGGATTACATTAGATAATTGGCACTGGGTGAAAAGAAAACTGGGTTACAAAATCGTGGGATAATTTTTTTTAGAGAGAAAATAATAAAAAATAAACATATCCTATTTTCTGCATTTGTTGTAAGCCCCTTTGGACTGTTTATGTACATTCAGGTACACTCCTGTTCCGGACAGGACGGTGTGTGAACTGAACTCACCCTCTGGTTTGACTTCCACTGGATGAGGCCTTTCAGGAAGTCCTGGAGGATGGCGTCCTGTTGGATGACCACGAAGAGGAGCTTCAGGACGCTGGAGGCAGTGGAGGACAGATGGTCCATGATGCCCTGCAGGACGGCCTCTACACAGTCCAAGCCCGACAGGCCTCCGCCGCCTGCAGTGAACAAGGAAGAGGGAAGAAGGCGGGAAGAATGTCTCTTTTGTTTTGGGAAAGCTTGGTGTTCAATTGATGACATTGGCAAAGTCTGTACCCACTGAAAATTGGATTCATACTTCAAAACCAATGCGCTTCTACACGTTTTAGTTTACCATTTGATTTCCACGTGCAGCTTTTGCTCAAAGAATCAAAGCTCATTTGAATTATATTTAAACTCCATTTGTCACATGCTGGCTTTGAGGGCCACACTGGAAACAAATGTTTCATTACACTTGTTTATTCTGGGTTTAAGTTATGATGTAATTACTTTTACGGAATCATATTATAGTTTGTTATAAATTATATAGCTAAAATCATGCAATCTGAGAATTTCAGATTATCTCCAGGAAAACTATAAAGAAATTATTTTCTTGTGGGAATTATTTTGGTAATTCACTTATTCAAAATGACTATATATTGTGAATGTAAGTTGTTTGGTCTCAACAGAGACCAGTGGAAGCAGCTTGTGTCGCAGATCTCGAGGGCACTCGAATGATGATGAAGTTGTTTGGCATTTTTTTCAAAAACCACACAAATGTCCTTGTGTCCTATTATGAGTGAAGTGAAGTTACACTGCCACCTGCTGGCTACAAGACAGTTATTTTTACAGAAGACATTTAATCAGTAAACAGATCGTGTGTGACAATTAGCCCTTCACTAAGTCCCCCCCCCCCCCCGACCCGTCCTTGTCCAATAGGCACGTTAGCAGCGAGGAGGCAAGCTGTCCCCATAGAGATGCATGTGAAATGACGGGATTTCTCCATAAATAAATAATAATAATTAATAATAATTAATTAATAAGTAATCGATCATTTCAGTAGCAAGAGCATCAACATGTCTTCTACCAGGCCTGCAGTAGGCCATGCACTGGGGAATTTTGCATGACATTATTTAAATAAACTAGAAATCCAAGGAAATGACAGAGGGAGAAATCAACTTTTAACGACCACCCGACAGGAGTTTTCATGTTGCACGGTCATTAGTATTATTGCCATCACCTGGGTGGGTCAGTTGTGTAACTTTCTCGACGTTAAGTCGTGTATATGTTCAACAACACAGCCATGCAAAATAACATTGACAGCTATGAGGTGGCAATACCTTCAAATGCAGGGTGTGGGGTTATTACTCAAATCACCTGATTTAGTGTGGGGTTTACCACTTAAACCCTATATGCGACTAGTTTCATTTGTACGGTTTGGGATTAAGACCAGTTGTCTTCCCACGGGGAATATGGGGAGACAAAGACCCCCATGTGTCCTGGGCTGTGGTATATAATAACAATATACCATGGCCTGAGGAGCGAGTTATTGCTTAAATCAGTGGTTCTCACTCAGACTTTTTCATGTCAAGGACCCCCAAATTGACTCGTTAGCACGTGGACACCCGTTCACGGGATCCATCCAGAAGAGAATATTTGTACGGCTCTAGCAGTGATTTTCAACCATTTTCATTTCAAATACCATAGGTTTAACCTGAATTAGGCTACGGACCCCCATTTAATGCCATTTCTATCTCTGGGACCCCAACGTATATTGTAAAATCAAAGTTGATTTACAAATGTACAAATGTAATAATTATCATTTTAAGGGGCCCCCTGGAACACTGTCAAGGACCCCTAGGGGTCTCCGGACCCCACTTTGGGAACAACTGGCTTAAATAACACTTCCTACCAGTTCCCACAGCAGGGAGGGACAACGTGGCGATGGCTCTCTCTTCGCAGCATTCCAGCACCTTGCGGACGCGTGCAGTGGCGTCCGCTGCGTTGTGTGGTCCCACCATGTGCAGGATGTAGTCACACTGCAAGGCTCCGCCACTCGTCACTCCAACCTGGTCACCTTTCAGTGGCCCTTTAAACATAACCAGAAGGGCAACAAACCAAATCAGATGCCACTATGGTGTATTTTACACAGGAGGAATCAAACCCACTTCATGCCGCCATTAGAAGCATGCCATATATTATACTAGAATACAAGCAGCACAATGAGACATGCAACAGTAAATCATAACCTCTTCATTCATACACAACATAGTACTATGGCTATTAGGGCTGCGAATATCTCGATTATTTCAAACGTATTCCTCAATTATGATTAATGAACAATAATTTCAGAAACGTATAACACAGGAGAATTGTTGTTGTGTTGATTCATTGATAATAAATAATAAAATAAAATGTATCAAACAAAACACCCAACATGAGAAGATTAAGTCAGTTATTGGTTATAAATGGCTTGTAGATCTGACATTTTCACTAGATATTCGCATACTATGAGTGGAACAATGTTGTTAAATATGTGTACTGTAGGCACAGCATTTTGGTAGTGAGTTTTGCATAGGATTGCATACTGCTAGCACCATTCTCATCTGTCTGAGGTTTCTAATTGTACATTTAAAATGAACACTCACGGATATTTTGACATTCTTGTTCAATTGCAGATCCAGCCGCTTTGAAAATGGCTCCAGAGACACCTAAAAATGAAAAAGTGGGGTCTTAATTCATTTCAGTCGTGTCTCACCGTTAGATCCGCAGCTCAAGCTACATGTCATGTCTGTACACAAGAGGTAGCGTACTAGCGCACCAACCTCCTTTGGAATTGATGTCAGCATTGGTGGTATTCACAATGCCTCTGACAGAGTCCTGAGTGATGTCACCTTTTCTCACTTCAACCTGGACACCGTGGATCTTAACTACAGTGGAAGGAAAATAGACCAATACATAAATGATGATGAACGACTTCAGCTGTCTACTGTATGTCTGCTTTTTTTATTTTTATGTGATACAATCAAAGATAATTCAAACCTTGATTTGGAGGTAGACCAGACTTGGCATTTGTTGATGCACCTATTGCCTATTAATTTGTACAGATTGCAGAAAATACATAAAATAGAGAAACGAGGAAAGTAACAAATTCTTTTGTAAATAAATGGTTGTAATAGTAAAAAACTAATACATTTATACTGTAGATGTGATTCTACTGTACCTGACTGACACTCTTTTTTGGTTGTTTGTTTTTGCAAAAAACATCCCTCATTGCGTTATAAATCTTGTCTTCAAAGGCCACGACAGAGATTCTCTTGAGGCTGGAGGACGCCGTCTGTGATGTGTGGTTTTCCACTGCTTTTAGAATAGCCTCGATGCAGTCCTTGGGGCTAATGCTACCCTTTCCTGTGGCAATAAAACAAACAAACACCAAAGAGAAAATACATGATGAATAAATATTAATGCTGTGTCTCTTGAATATTCGTATTCAGCAGTCAATTATGTATAACTGAGTGGGACTATAATATTGCCTAAATATCTAAACCACAGTTTCATAGTTTGATCATAATGTTCACAAATATCTATAATTTGAAGTAGTAACAATTTATTCAAATTGAATGGTTCCATTAGAGATGCAGTGGAGTAAAAGGCAAGCGGCAAGTGGGACATTCCAGTGCAAGTGGTGCAGGGGAGAAGTCCCACAAGCAGATGCAGACGAGCAATACAAGGCTCTTGTAGTGGACGGGGAGATGTATGAGGTGGTGGCTAATGGAGGGGTGGACCTAGCTGTGACCACAAGGGTGAGAAGTGGATGGAAGAAGTTGAGGGAACCCATGCCATTTCTAACATCCAAGGCCCCATCCCTGAAGATGAAAGGGCAAGTGTGGAGTGGAGTGGAGTGGAGGCCATCTCAGGATGTGGTGAGAAGAAGGACACTGCGATGGTACGGACACGTAATAAGGAAGGAAGAGAACGATTGGGTGAAGAAAGTAATGTCGATTAACTTGGAGGGGACAAGACCCAGTGGCCGGCCTAAGAAGACCTGGCAGACGACTGTGCTGGCTGACATGAAAGCACTCGGCATCGACCATGAGGTGGCCATGGACCGTTCCCAGTGTTATATGTACAGTATATGTTTTATATGAATGATGATGTCTTCCCATCAGAGACAGCATTTCAGGGGGGAAAAACTGATGACAGTATATATTACCTGTGCCGATAGTAGGAATAGCAACGGTGGCAGCCATTTTGCTCTCACAAAGCTGAAGGACCTTCTCTATGGAGACGGTGATAGCGATGGCCTGGCTGGGTCCAACCATCTGAGCTATGTGTTTACAACTCAGGCTGCCACTGCTGGTTAGCACCACACCATCAGCTTTCTGGCCACCTGAGAGCAAACACAATGTCATCAGAGATGGAGATTGCGATGGCTATATTTCTATGTATGTAAAATAAAGTGTCATTTTATTATAGTGATAATATTACTAAGCCGAACTTTGAAACAGTTTCTCTACCATGTTTGTTGCATTCGTCCACAACAGATTTCCCTGCTGCTTTCAGGATGGCTCCGGACACACCTGTTCAACACAATGTGAAACAATACATCAACACAGACTTCTACTTTAGAGATGGACAACAAAGAATGTAGAATTCAGTGGTTCCCAAACTTTTTAGCTCAAGACCCAAAAGATAAATTAAACGTTTGCGACCCAAACTAGTGAAAATGGCAGATCTACCATCTCACGTGTTGCTTGTTACATTATTTTGAAAAATCTGAGTTTGTTTTTAATTCACAAAGATTTGTTTAGGAACAAAACATTAAGGGGTATTTATACTTGACCCACAAATGGGTCCTGACTCACTGTTTGGGAACCAGTGACCACAAGAGCAAATGTAAGAACACTTTCAGCCCACATTTGAACAGAGGTCATTAACAATATGATCACCAGTGTTCAGATTGAGATCCTGGTTGGTAGAGTTCACTATGATGTCCACGGCCTCCTGGGTGATGTCTCCTTTCTTCAGAGTCACAGAGACTCCACCTATCACTAGTTTGCACAAGACAACAATCAGATTCCCTCTTTGTTAGTGTACTCAACAGCAGGCCTTCCAATCCAATCCAATCCACTTTATTTATATAGCACATTTCACAACAAGGTTTACAAAGTGCTGTACAGAAAGTTAAAAGCTAAATACACTATAATGCTAAAACAAAAGACACCAACAAACCACACAGTAGAAAAAGGACACATTACAACAAAGCCACAGAAAAACACAGAACTCTCAAACGGAATTAAAAGCCAAGGTGTACAGGTGGGTCTTAAGGCGAGATTTAAAAGTCTCGATGGTGGGGGCCAGTTTCACATGGGAAGGGAGCTCATTCCACAGTTTGGGGGCTATGACAGAAAAGGCTTGGTCACCTCTGGTCTTTAGTTTAAATGTGCCTTTTTTGTGACCTGGAGATTCAACTGGCCAGCAGAACGCAATGACCTTGAGGGAGAGTAAACCTCTATAAGGTCACAGAGATACTGTGGCACAAGACCGTTCAGTGATTTAAAGACAAACAATAAAATCTTGAAATCAACTCTAAAATGGATGGGGAGCCAGTGAAGGGAGGCCAGAACAGGTGTAATATGGTCACACCTACGGGTTCCAGTTAGGAGACACGCAGCAGAATTTTGGACCAGTTGTAGACGTGCCATACAAACCAACATACAGTGCATTGCAGTAGTCTAAACGAGTGGAGATAAAAGCGTGAATGACACGTTCAAAATCGTTGAAAGAAAGCACAGACTTGATTTTGGCAAGCAGCCTCAGGTGATAAAAGCTGGAACTAACCACAGCATTTACCTGTTTGTCCAGTTTGACTGCATTATCCAATTTGACCCCACTAGGCCCAAACACTATTCCGTTTTTCTTTAATTTACACTCAGGAAGTTGAGAGCCATCCAGGCCTGAATGTCATTGAGACAGCTAAGAAGGGGTGTCAGGGCTTCCCTTTTTTAGAGGCATATACCCGTTTCTGGCATATACCCGTTTCTGAATTAGTCTATAGATTTGGGAATCATCTGCGTAGAAATGATAGGCGATACCATGTTTCTTGAAAATTAGTTCCAGAGTGAGAAGATAAAGGGAGAACAGTATTGTCCCCAGGATCATGCCAGGATCATGCCCTGTGGGACTCCGGAAGACAGGGGGGAGGAGGAGGATTCAAAATCTCAAATTTTTACTGAGAAATGTCTATCAGAAAGGTAGCATGAGAACCAATCTAGGGCAGAATCCCTGACACCAACACAGTGCTCTAGTCGAGAAATTAGAGTCTTGTGGCAAAGAGTGTCAAACGCATAGGTTAAATCTAGAAGCAGCAGGATCCATAGTATTAATATATTAATAACTTTATAGAAATTAAATTACCTTTGGTGTTTGGGTCTTTTATAAGTGGTTGCGAATCTTGCGATGGAGACGAAGCACTTTGTGGAGGCAGAATTGCTGATGGTGTTTTGGGGATAATTGTTTGATGGAATCCTTGCGACAGATGGAGTTCACACTGCAAAAGTTTCGCCCGAGCCATCAACAGCAGCTTATTCTTCTCCAGGATCTTGGCCTCGCCTGCTTTGGAGTACATACGCTTCTCCGTTAGTATCGTACCGATTAAACGAGTCACTGCATCTGTGGCTTGTTTGATTGTATCACTTGCAGCTTTGACTTCCAGGCAAGGTGGTGCCTGGCTTTTAGAGGCCAATACAGTCGCTCCCAAAGCCTTGATTTCAGTGTCATCAGAGAACATCTTGAGAGACTGGACAAACTCCAACTCCTGCAGTGATTTCAACGGGACATCTGCTGTCACTGGCTTCTTGTCCTCCAGGTAGGCCTTTATCTTGCTCAGAACATCTGTCACCACACCAGAGAATCCACACACCTCAATCTTCTTCCCTGTCATTTTGATGCTAATATTGTGAACGTCCTGACTGGATTTAAGATCTTCTAAAAACTGGTCCCAGTGCTTACCCCTGACAATCTTAACTTGTTCACCAGTGATTTCAATGTCTTTGTTTTGTATGACTTCGTGCAATTTGTCTTCAGCTTTACGGATGTCGGCACGATCGCCAAGGATTTGAAAGGACTCCTCGCCGGGGATCAATACGGCCGTTATGTTGCTCTGGGCAAAGTGATCCCTTTGGAACTTCTTCAAGTCGAGTGACTTAATGAAGTTTATCAGGTGAGGGGACATGTTCAGGGTTATGGAATCAACACCCTCCAGGGCTTTGTTCAAGATCCCTTCCGCAGCGTTCACAGCGTTCCTCTGTCCCTTAAGGTGAATGGAAAGACTCTCATCATTTTTGGACAGCGCCACGTCGGTTTCCATTTTGCCAGAGGCGAGGTCCCAGATCAGGTCAAGTTTTTCCTTTGTGCCCAAGTGGATTTCTCTTTCTACAGTGTCTCTTCTGATTTGGAGCTCATCGCTGGTCTTCTTCACCATGTTTCTAACCTTCTCCACCACCGCCTTCACCTCTTCTCGCGTGCCCACGACCACCACCTCAGAGGTGCTCGTCTTAAAAGAGACGCTGGATTTAGTCGTGGTGAGCTCAAAGCAACCGTTTTCTATTTCTTGCCAGACCTCAACCTCAGCAGGTAGACGTTCCTCCGCGTATCTATTCAACTGGTCCTGAGCCTCACTCTGAGCTTTCATTTCCCACCCAGGGCCCTGTCGCAGCATGCCCAAAGTGTCCGCCTGCAGGGTCATGCAGAGTTGCATCTGAAGCATCTCCGTGTCCATGCTGATGGAGACGCTGGAATGGACCTTCTCAAGAGCAGATGTGAAGGCCAGTTTTTGGGACTCGTTGCGACTGATGAAGCTGAGGAGTTCTGCGCTGACAGGGACGACCGTGTTCGTCGTGATATTTGTTTGGAGGGACATTTCTCCCGTCAAAGCCCTCTGCAGGCTACAGTAGTATAGCTGAGCTTTGAGCTCCTTGGAAGAAAAGGAGTGCTGCTTCCGCTCTGCCACCTTGTAAGCAACTGCAAAGAATGACAAAAGGTACACAAAATGTATATTTAAACTATGGATCATCATGTGGGCAACAGAATACCTGTTGCCATGTCTGCTTATTATAAGTGACTTTGGGCTTGTTTTTGTGTAAAGTTGCTTGGGCTCGTTTGTAAAGTGCAATTGCTTATTTGGGCTTGTTTCCTAATGTTATTTATATATCAAGGGCCCATATATTATGTATTATAATACATAATAATGTATTATTATAATATCTAATAACATTTTGTGCCAGAAAAATATTCAAAATGTATTGCCTTTTTTTCTTTCTTATTAAGAAAATAGTTCTACAAGCTCACATTGTGGGCTTAATAGGTTAACCCAATTAGACCTGAGGACGATTTTAAAAACACAAATTCAAAACCAGCAAAAATAGCAGATCTACAAGCTCAAAAGGTCGTCTATTTTTGTTTTGTTAATTTATTTGTAAGTACGGTTCTAAAATTGATAAGAAAATGTTGCTGTTGGCTAGAGCGACGCAGTCCCGCCCCCTCGAGAGACCCAGAAAATAAATCCCTGTTCATTTTCCTCAGACTTTTCAGAAAGTATCTATTTAAAGACGTTTACGCTGCGGACAAAGCCAACTCTTGTCGTGACAAATCATGACAACAAACACAATTTTTCGGGCTGAACAAATAATTAGAAAGAAGGAGAAAACGGCAGTGTAAGAGCCATTTGAGCACTTATTGTTTCTAAGTTTCATTGTCAATTTGCCAATCTACATTGCCATGGTTACAGGGAGGGAGGGTATTTAACCCTGGCCCTAATTAGTCTCAGGTGTTGCCAGTGGCAGAGGTAAACCAGTTTTTGACTGTGTTCATGAGGGCTGGTGATCTGTATCCTGTGCGTTTGAAGATTTATGTTATGTTTATTTTGTATGATAAAGTCTAATAAATATAGTTTAATTCCTACTCAACGGACACTTTTGGACATCAGTTATTTTGATCACATCGACCTCAAGTCTAATTTGGTTAACAAAATGTAGGTGAAAACATCAGTAGTCAGTGGTATAGGACTGTGAAATGTAGATGAGCAACGGACACAACAATCTGTCATCGGTCAGGCTCTACTTGATTTCCATGATTCAAGAATTGTACAGCATACAATATCAATAATGGCATAAGGCATTGTCTTTTTATCAGCTTACCATCACAGTCCTGGAATGTTATAATGGCACTCTTGTTTTTGCTGACCCAGCAAATGGACTTGATATCACCACCTGTACTTCTCTTGCTGGAGAAGAAGAGGTTGAGGGCCTCCTTTGACATTGTGCTCATGTCCCCTTGGACCAGGACAGAGTCTGTCAACTCCAAACGATGGGCCCCTATCTCTTTGTCCTGGAACTTCTTTGAGGTACACTTCTTCATGAACTCATTTATATCTGTAGAAATGGAAAGAGCTACTATAATTAAGAATTGGTCAAATCGTCTAAAATCACACCCATGTGAAGTGAGGGTCACTTAACTAATATATTAAAATCTAACTCATGTTGAGTTGACGATTGGGTGACAAAACAAACATTAAATGCTTTTTATTGTTAATGGCATTTAATGTTTGTGTTAGGGTGTTTTTAAAACAAACATTGAACTAAAAACAAACATTAACCCTGTATATAGGATCAATAATGTAAGGAAGAGGCAAACATTGTGAAAATAGCTGATCTACAATCTCAGATCTACAAGGTGTGAACTTGTAGATCGGCTATTTTTTATCCGTGGAACCGAAATAAACTAAACTCCTACATTCCAGTAGGATTGCCAGGCGGATCCCCAGATCAAATATGATTATTTTGCGGGGTCGCAGCCTGAATTTGAGGACCAGTGCAATAAATAAGACACCCTATTTTTATGGAAATATTACATACCAATGTCTTGTTTGA
The DNA here is from genome assembly GCF_963924005.1 of Protomyctophum bolini. Taxonomy (NCBI): domain Eukaryota; kingdom Metazoa; phylum Chordata; class Actinopteri; order Myctophiformes; family Myctophidae; genus Protomyctophum; species Protomyctophum bolini. Next base: position 23,823,761 of record NC_137877.1, on the reverse strand, counting down.
AGGTGACCACAATTCTGTCTCCATCATCAAGTGTCTCCCAGACATGTTCAGCCCCTTGGCTACAGCTCCCAACGTACCCGGAAACATGGGTGCAGATGCAACCGTCATCGAACCCACTCAGGACAAAGTGTCTGCAATCTGTGTTATGAGACCAGAAGTTTGTTGCATGCACAGTGGAAAAGATTGGGAATGAGTGGCTGGCCTGGTCATAATGGACAGACAAGCATGAAATCAAATTAATGCTCAATTAAGCATGGGTGAGACAAAATGAAACGATGACAAATTAATAAACACATCTAATTATCAAATTACACCAAGCGTTTGTACTGTTGGATGCTAAACAAGTAACATCCAGATAGTCATTCTAGTTTGTTGTTGTTATCAAATCAATAATAATAATGAAGCATGGGTGTGAGGGTGAGCACAAGTGATATCATAAAAGAATGATGGGAAATATGCTGCTCAGTTCAAAGATGGCAGAAGGTGATATATGTGGAGGGTAAAAGCTATGTAATGAATGGTCAAAGTTTGATAGTCTGAAAACTTTACCTGCAGCAGGCTGCAGGTTAAACACTGCTGTTTGCTGACTACATGTAAAAGAAAATGTTGCCACAATATTGATGCATTATTATTATTACCAGTAGCATATCTTGTTGGCAATTGCTTCAAAATTATGAAATATTTCATTCACAGGTTAATGCTGAAATAGGGCTAATGCTGACATAGGGCTAATGTGTAGTTTTATTAGACAGTTGGAGGATCCAGGTACATTGTCCATGTTTAGTAAGAGTGAGTTATGCTGCAAACTGCTCAAAATACAACTGTAAGAAGTATTTATTTTGATCACTGATGACAAGAAGACTGTATGAACCTACACCCCCTTCCTCACCCATGGCTTGATAAAACAAAAGAAGGGGCTGTGATTAGAAAATGTATTTATCCGTCTGTCACGGATTAATAAAAGGAAAATATCTTACCTGCTTGGCAGACCTCAAGCTGTAACATAAATCATAATTTTGATTAATGGAACTTATAGGGAAGTAATAAACCATAAATTCATGTGATATCTAGAGTAAAACTGAAGGAACCTTCTCATTAGCAGGTCTGTTCAGGTTCACTTTATCTTGGTCAGGACGAGGAGGAAGAGGTGGTCTTAATTTATTCGCCACTGGGCCTTGTTCTTGGTCGTCAGCCGGCACTTTCACCTGCAGCTCGACCAGTCCATACGGCTCTCTGAAGTCAATGTGGTGCTTTCTTTTTGACATCACTTTATCGAAGGCTAAGGAAGAAAGAGGAAGTTAGCCATTTTTATATATGGATCTGACCTCGTGACCATCACCCTTAGATCTCCATAATGTTTGTCAGTGGAGATCCCTTGATGTCATCAATATTAAGCCCATATATGCGAATGTCAATGTATGACCATTATTGTGACAGTCTCATGATAAGCAGTGTGGTTGCCGCGACACAACTGAGACTTGTAAATGAACCAAGTTGGTACAACATCTCCATATGTGGAGCTGACTATCATCACCTGGATCTCCATATAATTATGAAGATCACGACACTCGGACACTGACCTCAACACCCTGGATAGCAATAAAGGTTTGACATACTAGATCTGCATATAATATGGAGCTGGCCAGCAACTCTACATCTGACCTTGCTGACATCAGATTAATAGTTTAACTCCTGCTTCTCAACTGTGACTCAATTATGATGAATTCCTGTTCTGTTTTTTTACTATATAGAAGTGTATTTGTATGTCTCTTTGAATTGAACAATTTCCAGCGGCAGGGAGACGTCCCTGACCGCGGGCCCCACCATCCGGAGATGTTCTGGGATGAAAGGGGCGAAACATCAAGGAAGGATGGCTCCCAGTTGATGACCCTGACAGCTGGTACTCTCAACGCTCAGACCATCCATCCACCGAGGATTACCAAAGAGGAGCAATTAATTGCAACACCTGTAAGTAGCTCTAGCAGATTCTGCTTGTAGCAAAGCATCTTCAATGTTTACTTCATCAACAAGGTGGACCCTCTTGTAAACAAGTGTAATGCTTAATTGGGTTGTGCACTCACAGTTAACAGTCTTTGTATTGAGTTTGTGATTGAAATGTACTAAGAAAATGTTGTAGAATCGTCCCCAAGTCGAATTTAGAAGATCCAAACACTGATCAGAAGCCAGAAGGTTACATACAGACAAACCAGAATGACCAGATACAACTGCTGCGCGTGCACACGCATGCACACCACATGCACACGCACACACTTTGAAATTCTCTAGAAAAGTAAAACATAGGCTATCTCAGAATGGTACAGTACTCAAGTAAATGTACTTAGTTACTTTGCACCACTGTAGTTGGCCTAATATCATTAGCTACTAATCCTCAACGTGGGTGAATTCATGATTCACCCAATCATCAATGTTGTGTATGTCTTTTAAATGACTGATGAATTGAAAATGTTGGACTCAAATTTTGAAAAACTAAGGTAAAGTACCCTTACCTGCCTCGTCGGCATAGACCAGAAATGCCCTGTGTTTGTCGTTCGGATCGGCATGTATTTTTAATACCTCGCCACCAGATCGCCTTTTGTTTCTGAAGTAGAGTTCTAGTTTGGGTCTGATGTTGTCCAGTTCGTCAGGCAAGCCCTCCAATAGAAGAGTGTTGTGCAGCCTGAACATCGTGGAGAGACTGACGGTTCTTATTAACAGTACACGGTACACCGCAAGTGTCAGTCTGTAAACAGGACTGGACCTGTCGTGTCTGTCTGACCGTGTGCTCACTGCTCAGTATAGTCACCAAACTCACCAGTTCCTCACTCATCTGCGAAGACCGCTCTGGAAAAACACCTACGCCTTCACTTTACTTTCACTTTTGATTTTCAGCTTCCAGCCTTCCTTTAACTTTATTTGAATGCTATTCGTGCTGATTTTGTTTGGGAAAACACAGGTAAGATTTACACTTAAGTTATAATAGCAAGTTGTTAATGTTAAAATAAAATAAAATATCTGGGGTAATTTAATAAATAATAGCCTATAAATATAAGGCTATAGGCTAAAGTTTCGTTTTCGTAGAAACACGTACCCTCAAGCCTGAAGCCATGGCAGATCTCAACAACGTTATGCTGAACGGCACGGTAAGACTTGAGTATTTATGTTTAATTATTTAAAATAACTTTAGTGCAAATCTAATGCAGCAATAATTGTATTAACATTTGCTTTCCAGATGGACAATGGTATTGAAGAAGACGAACTAGCTAAAGCCAAGAAAGTGCTGGAGTCGTGGAAGGTATCCCACTATCCCTTTATATTCTCTTTGGACTTGATATCGTAACTGCGGTCCGTATTATAATATCATTTTTTAAAAATTTGTTTATTTCCCAGGTCAAAGTTGAAAAGGCAGATGATACCAAAGGCAAACTGATTCTAGAGAAACTGGAGATGGACGACACCAAGTCTGAAGCCAAAAAAGAAATGAACATTCTTTTGGAAAAGATAAAGAAAAGTGAAACACAATTCACTGAATCTATGGATGGCTTAAAGGTATCACTACTTTTCAAATTAACATACAGGCCTATAATCACAATGATTGGTGATACTGATGCAAATATATAGGTAGGCCTATACATTTAATTATTATCCAGCAGGGGGAAATCAGTAAATATAAAAGGCTATATTAATATTTATGTATTTCTGCTGAATATTTATTATTTTGTGTGAATCTATTGGATAGTTTTGCAAGAGAACCAAAGTAGTTGTATATCTGAAACAAAACAAAAACGTTATACAATTCTACACAAATGTAGACTTACATTCTATGATTGCAAGTGAATATTCTATTGTTTTACAATAATGCATGTACATAAATCATTTCATGTTTAATTTTGCATAGGATGAAATCCTCAAACTTGAGAGAGGTAACCAGAATCTGATATACAAACTGAAGAAATGCCATGCTGAACTTGAATCTAAAAGGGCTGAGGCCATTAAACTTCAACAGAGATTCAAGGTAAACATATACGTAAATGCATGTGTACTTTTAACCCAATAAACCTATTCTATTCCTAGGCCTATTTTGTGTGTGTGTGTGTGTGTGTGTGTGTGTGTGTGTGTGTGTGTGTGTGTGTGTGTGTGTGTGTGTGTGTGTGTGTGTGTGTGTGTGTGTGTGTGAATCTGAAATGGTATGGGACCCTGTTCCCCCCACACCAAAAAAATAAATCTCCTTGATTCTCACAGTCCAATGTTGGCAGCCCTGGTATGGACCACTGGTGGACCGTGAGGACCTTTGAGTATATGATCAGAGTAAAAGAAAACAAATTTGGCTGATTTCAGAACCCCATTGTGTCTTCATTGCTGTACAGATCTGTGCCCAAATCCCAAAGACTAAGGTGAAGTTTGTCAAGAAGATGGAGGCGGAGGAGCAGGAGGAAGGAGCTGATCAAATCAACGGCGTGTTCACCATCACACAGCGACCCACTGTGGTGCTTGTGGGGGGGCAGGCTCTCATCACGTTTGAAGAAGAGAAAGGTGCATGTGCTTTGCATACATTAGTTGGATGATCTGATACAGTGTTATTATTAAATAAAGTGAGAAAATTAGTTAAATTCAAATTGAAAATGGGGAAAGAATATACATTTGGACCAGTGGCGTCAACTCCGTGGGTGCTCAGGAGCAGAAGCACCCACTGGCAAAATAATAAGCCAATAATAAGTTGCGGGGCGGTTGGGCACCTTAAAATATATAGGCTACTCTAAGGTGGGCACCCACTGTCGTTATAGGAACCTTCCGCCACTGATTTGGACACTAAGTAAACAGAGCTATGTCACATTGCATCGTTATACATGTTACAAAGTTAGTTCAATGTTTCAAAGAGACAACATGCAGACACATGATTAAAGGTGTAACTGTTGAATCATGGGTCAATCAAAAATGTATATATTTCCCTGTATTCCATGGATCATGACGCAACTCCTCATATATGACCCAACCATTTTGTTCCAACTAGATTTTCCACCATTTTGTGTTGCCTTCAAAACTCACTTTTTGCTACAACTCCTACAACTTTTTTGTTCAAACTTTACACAAATCTGTACACATTATCTCCAATGTCATGTGATCAAGATATTTCAGTCAGATTTCTCATAATCATTCCAATTGTCATTAACTGCCCCCTCCAATATTTGCGGGTCATAACATAGCCAAGAGTAAACTACAAGGTGTAATTTCGTTGAAATGACCCCACCCAAACATGTTTGAATGTGCTGTGAACACAGTAGAAAAGAGATCATCAGAATTCCAGTCTACAGTGTTTCCTGTTCTTACATTGCTGTTGTTAACATAGTGGATAATTACCAATGAACTAGGAAGTGTTCACAGTCAAAAGTACTCCAATCTCACAAACTTATTTTATGGCTTGATACGACTTTATGAACTATAGATACATTATGACCTTTGTGTTTGTTTGCATGTTTCCAGCAATCAAAACATGTTTCATGCTAGGTTCTGTAGTTTTTAATGTTAGTTATATAATATTCTGACGGCTGTCTATCTTGTGATTAGAATTCAATGTTTTTATATATTTTTTTAATTCCTAGTGACGTCTCAGATTCTGAAGATGGCCAAGTGCTCTGTTTCTTGTGAGAAAACAAAGCTGGATGTGAAACCAAAAAGTCTCACCCTGGAGCCCTCTGTAAAGTTTGAGGCAAGTTATAATTCAGGGAGCACATAACATGTGGTGCACGTTTAATGTGAATTCATGGTTTGGATGAAAAGAAAGCTAAAAATGATTCTTGAACAATGTGTGTCATTGCGTATGCGCAACACTTGCAGGTTCACATTGACGTTTCCAAGAAGCAACTGAAGTTCTCCAACGCCCCGCCCTCCATGCTGGAGGAGCGAATGAGGGACCGGCTGGAAATGAGCTTCTCCAGACCCAGCAGAGGTGGAGGCGAAGTGGAGAGAGTTGACTATGACAAACATAGTGGCTCTGGTCAAGTCACCTTCCTGCAATCTGGAGGTACAACAAAGCCTTCCAACATCGCACATCGAAAATAGCAGAACCACAAGCTCATGGGCATGGGGCTTGCGCTACACACCTTGAGCATGCATGTCTGCTATTTTTGACATGCAACATTGTCGTGTGACAGAGCATACATTGGACTTAAGTGTTGTGTGTGTGAGTCTGTCAGATTGTGTTATTGTTCACACCTTTTTATTGTGCTGGATTATATATTTTATAATAAAAAACAACAAAATTCATACTAGGTTTAATTTATACTTAGTCACACCACAAAGTGTCTTTTGACAAAATGTTTTTCATCTGGGAATATGTAAGTGTCGTCGAGTGACATGCTCATGTGACACAGTGTACTGTAAATGGTCCTATAGATTTCACTGAGAAAGCTCTTATGTTGTTTCCCCTATAGTGGCTGAGAACCTGGCCCTGCGAGGGAAGTATTGCGTCAACCTGGACTCTGAAGTCAACGTGAAGGTTGGACCGGTTTATAGCTATCGGCTACGGAAGTTTCAGGTAAGATAGTAAAAAGTGTGGTTCAATAACTTGGTTCATCTACCATTCGCTTGCCCTCCACTGTTCTAGAATAGCCGAATCCGCAGAGTGGTGCCCTGTAGGCTGTAGGCAATCAATCCTGCGTTGTCTAATGTGACACCGCAGTCCGCAGCTATGATCCACAGGGCACTCCTCTGTGGATTTGTCTACTAGTGAACCTGCTCTGATGATGAGCCTTCAAGCATTTGTACTTTTGTATCATGAGCCAGTGTTAGAGTAGAGTAGAATGCATTAGAAAATGTATTGTATACAGTGGAGATATAGCCTGACACTCATTTCGTTTCACTTCATTATTCCGATTTATTTTTATTTTTTAATGGGCGTGGCTAACGAGGGCTGGACTGAGCTAGGATAGTGGAGATACTGTATGCCTTTGACCTCATTGTGATCAATTTAAAAGCAGACAAGAATACACAGACTCCACAAGACATATTCCAGGTCATATATGCTGACTGTGTAGGCTATATATGCTGTACAAAATGAGGTCAAATAAAAGTGGACTAGCAGGTTTATTCTCACCAAGCCACTGTAAAGTGAAAATGAAAGTGACTGAGACATCTCACAGCATAGTTCCGATGTAATATTTTCCTCCTCCACCTTCACCTTAGAGATGGTAAATGATGCATTTATATAGCACCTTTATCCAAGGTGCTTTACAGAGATTGTGCATTATATTCACCCATTCACACACACATGCCGGAGGAAACTATGCAAGGCGGGAGCAATTAGGAGTTCAGTGTCTTGCTCAAGGACACTTCGACACTAACTCTGGGTTGGAACTGGGAACCTTGCGGTTCCCATCCGGTCACTCTACCCCTGAGCCACCGCCGCCACCGAGATGTGGCAGTATAGTACATCATATTATGCATTCAAGCCTTTTGGAGAAGAATGACACTAATTCAAGGCTCAGACACAAAGAGCCATATGGTACATGAAGGAATAGTTAAAGTTACGGTAGGCAGACCACCTCCGACTACTGCACATGTGCTAATTATATTGTATTTATTAACATACTGATTGTACTGTACCTGTTTGAAATGAAATGAAATGTGTCATAATCTACATGTTCAGTAGATGGCAGTGTTGCCTTTGAGGAGATATCCAAACTCAACTCATCCTAATGCTTTACCACTTGTTGCATGCAGCAGTGGTTCTCAAAGGGTTAGGACCCCCAGGGGTCTTTGGGGAGGTTCCAGGGGGTCCCCAGCTAAATTAGTTAACACAATCATTTTAACCACTTTATCCATATTTAATAGCTTGGCCGATACAAGCTAATTTCATAAATCCTCTCTTCTGTGGGTCCCTGACATATCAGTGTCTATCGTTGTATTACACAATATGCTTAGACATATTCAAGGAATACATGACAATTAGCTGCAAAGACTATTTTTTTTTAGATTATAAAATGATCCAACGCAAAATGGGAACAATAGCAAATCAGAGATAATCCAATGCATCATTGAACCTTCCTTTCCATAAACACCTGTTGTCGTGTTTGATCTCAGACGTTCTGCGGCATACCAAAGCGTACCATCCTCCTGGACGACATCCAGGACCTGGGCGATGATGAGGACCTACAGGACCACCTGGAGATCCACTTCCAGAAGCCCAGCAACTACGGTGGAGAGGTGGAGTGCATCAAGTACGTCTCCGCTGGCAAGACCCTCCATGCCTTCTTCACCGAGGACAAGACTGAAATGGAGGCCTAGTTTACGTCTTTTTCATGTTGTTTCATGTGGCTGCTAATTACAATAATGCAAGCATACACTCAAGTCAATAATTTAATAACAATAATGCAACCTAAATATAATTAGGTTAATAATATAATATAATTAATAACTGGTGAAAAAAGTGTTATGCACATCACACAATGAAAAAGTAACATAGGACTTTTGAAATAGTGGGCTCAAATGTCATACGTGAATGAATGAATGCACTTATTACGTATGTGACAGAAGAAAAACATGAAGTGTGGAACTAGTAAAGGATTGATTGAATACTGTTAAGATTGTTAACAGTACTATGCTAAAAGGACAATGTTTCCATTGTGCGGTCCACTTTTTGTGTACTCCCACTTGACACCACAGTTTAATGTTTTGTTGATGTGCTTACAATACATTCATGTCTGGAACAGTACTGGGGTACGGGTATGTAATCAGCATTCTGCCTTAGAATGTGAACGTTTGTAGGTATATTTTACTCATGTGATTTATACTACCCAAATAAAACATATAGAATAGTATTAATTGTGTACTTGTGGTTTTCAAGCCTGTTCATATCAAGGTCCATTATTTATTTGGCGTTTAACCACCATTTGACGAGATTTAGCCTCTCAGACCCAAAACTAGAATATGTTGTGTCTTGGATAACATTTTGTCCACAATTCCATGTTGGTAGCATAGGAGAGATAACGTGAAGACATAAGGCAAACGATCAACATTCTCTAATTGTTTAGACTTAAATAAATTAAGTAATGCAGATGTTCAACAATAATTTAACTGTTGAGTGACATGCTCATGTGACACAATTTAACTACATATAGGAAACTCAATTGAGTATCCTACTGAGTAGCCACCCGATCATCAAATTATTGGTTCAGGAATGTAACAAAATATTCATGAATTCAAGGCTTCATGATGAGGCGTGTAGCCTAATTCAGTGGTTCTCAAAGTGGGGTCCGGGGACCCCCAGGAGTCCTTGAGGAAGTTCCAGGGGGTCCCCAGCTAAATGATAGTTTGGAACCAAATTGGGCCTGTAACTCTGAGTGTGCTAATGGACCATAACGGGTCCATTTGGTTCCATTTGTACACACACGCGGAATTGCGGACCCCCTTGAAAACGAGATCGTTCATCTCAAGGGATTGTTCCTAATAAAGACATTTTAGACAAATTAACACTGATTTTACAATATAAATTGGGGTCTCAGAGATAGAAATGCCATTAAAAGTGGGTACGTAGCCTAATTCATGTCAAACTGGGGGTCCTTGAAATTCCCTGGTCCCTGGCATATGTTTTCAAATGGGGGTCCGCAGGCCAATTAGTGTCAATTTGGGGTCCCTACAATGAAAAAGTTTGGGAACCACTGGCCTAATTGAAAGTCATATTTTGGGTGAACTACTCCATTAAGGCCTCTAGGTGGCAGTGCAAAGCCAAGGTTAACTACACATAAGGTAGCAAGTCACCTGCAGTTCTGTGTGTACAGTGTACCTAAAGTTGACCTTCATTTGCCCCTTTGTAATCAACATATTTGCGTATTTAACAAGGGGTCCTCTAAACAAGGCACCAAAGCTTTAATTTGTAGTATACCGGTATGTCCTTAGTCCTTACTCCTTACCACCAGTCTGTACAGTCATATTTCTTTCTGAACCGAGATGCACAAATAACTCATAGAATGACCTTCACAGACTCGTTTCATAATTGAAAAGCTTTAAAAGTGCACCATTTAACTCCAATCACGGCAATGCAATATCTGTCTGTGCCCACTCGTAATATTTATTGACTTGCCCTGACTTAACCTCGGTGGTAAATCAATTGGAGACATAAATATAAATGCATTGAAGCAGAGGATTATAATTAAAGAGCCCTTACTCTGTCCCTCTTGTTGATGGCTGATGAAATTATATTGCACTTCTTTTGACTTTGACCATAAGCATCTGTGGGGATATTACATTTTTACCTCGCATCAGGAGTGGTATAGCCTTTACTCTGCTAAATGAATTGCCTGGGGGAGGGGGGAGACATTTCGGTTGGACTGAAATTGAATTGACATAATAACATTATTAAGTTCTTCTTTTAAAGAGCATGTTTGAGGATGTACATTGGACACTGTTGCATGCACCAGCAGGGTGCCTGAAACCATTAAGCATCTCTCCACAAATCTTCATGATTACACACAGATATGATTGGTATGCTTGAGTTAAGTTTAATTTAAGGTTCTTCAATCTTAGGTTTGAACCTCAGCTTCAGGTCCCGTTGGACTAAAATATTCAAGGACTGAACCGGTCCATCGTCCATGGCAGTGATAAAGTAAGTAAAAACATGCTTCCTGCAGTCAGACACAGTGAAGGAAGCGGTCACACCCTGCAGCCGCTGGCTTGTACCATAATTGGAATGTGAAATGGGGAGGAAATGTCCCTTAATGATTGAAACCCGGAGTGTCACCGTTGCAGGTGTCCCACGGAAATGAAAGGCATGTTCTCCTCCTGTCTCTGCCAGGCAGACACTTTAATTGGCTGCCGGCGCGTGCACGGTGGCAGCTGCATCCACTCTGCCAAGGCCATGGGAACCGGCGGTTGACACCGCTGTCAGACAATGTGTGCCCATGCCTTTTAATGGAATGAAATGGAAGCTTTCCATTTCCCAATGAGACTGCTGAGGTATCACCTTTTTTGCCTTTCAAAGAAATTACATTTGTGTAGTGGTGTTTAATGCTACCAGTTACTGCTGAGGCAAACCTATGCCAGAACTGTCAGAGGAGGAGAGGGATAGAGAGAGAATATGCCACAGCACAGACAGATGTAGGGAGAGTGACATTGAGGGAGTGGAAAGAGAGTGAAGGGGTATAGAATGGACAGAATGATTCCGACACTAACATCAAGTGAGTGAAGCCAACGGGAAAGATAAAGCGTCAAGCGAGAAAACATTTAGGCCTGCTGGCTCCGAAATGACACATGCATCCCCACCTTCTATTCTCCTGTAATTTGACGTGATGCATATTGCTCGTTAAAATCCTGTTGGCACGACTCGAGCTGCTCTTGTGAACTCATCCGCCAAGACACCAAAGCCGCTGGCATCCTGTACGAACGCGACCGAAATAAAGTGAAACAATTTTCCTGGAATTAATTATTCAGCCCCTCTCTCTTTGAATCGTTTCCAGTAACATTAATGCAATCCCCCTACGTGAATAATACATGAGATGAACATGTCCACTCTCCAAAACAGCTGGTTCTGATACATAATGACAGAAAACTTGTAGGGTGCGATTTGTTATTGAAACAAACAGACAAACAAAACAGATTATGATAGATATGTTCTTAACCACTTAAGTCTTAAGCCCTATATTTGTACACCCTTTTTCTCCCCAATTTAGTCACTATGCCAATTGATTCCTCCACACACACATTTCTGTGTACAACATTCACTGCTGTCGTATTTTACGGACGGCCAGTGAGGAGCTCCCACCAGGAGGACATAGACGTCATAGAGCCTTCGTCCTACTCCTCCCACCAAACACTCCCTGCTGACTGGTGCCAGCCCAGCCCATAAGATTACAATGACCAATATCATCCGGCTTCTCTCCCCTGCACATGGACAAAGCCAGATCGATCTACCACGGATTCGAACCCACAAACTGTGGTCGTGGTATAATTATTGCTGTCATCATCATCCTCATCATCATCATCAGCCAATCCATTGTTAATTTGTTACCCGTATGTAGCATAATCCCTTTGTCACACACTCCTTTGCAGGATCTTTGCTAGCCTAAAAAGCCCTTTCCTACATAGCAGTGACATTCAGCTTGTACTGACACTGCTCGACTTCCTAAACCAGGTCAGAGCAGGTTGAACGGCTGCCATCACCAGTTTTCCCAAAGGCTGTGCTCTGTCCCCTTTATTGTTCTGGCTGTTGCAGCACCTTCTGCCATAACAGACATGTCATTTACATTCATTGGCTGATGACACATCACTGTCTGGTCAGTATTATGCTGCTCCTTCACCCTGGGTGTGAGGAGCGGTCTCCTCAACACCTCTAATAAGACCTCCTCAGTCCTCACTCTGGTGTGAGGAGCAAGCACCTCGACACCCCTCCTGACTAATTGGAACTGAAGCCTAAAAAAGAAAAGAACAGATTTTCAACTAGACATTTTGGAGAAATTGCAAAGTGGTGGTGAAGTGGTGTCTGCATGGATTGCAACAGTGGTTGGAAATGTATTCAAGATTATAGTGTTCAAGTGGTTAAAGGTCTGAAATAAACAAAGAACATTGATTTACTCGACATTGATGATATTCTATCCATCCATCAATCCATCCATCTTCAACCGCCGCTCCGATTCCCCAGCTGATCTCCTTCTCTTTCCTCCCCTCACTCGTGAACAAGACCCAGAGATACTTAAACTCCTTCACCTGGGGTAATGGCTCATTCCCTACTTGGACTGCACAATCCATCGGTTTCCTGCTGAGAACCATGGCCTCAGATGATGCTGATCCTCATCCCAGAGAACCGTACACTCCAGTGAGAGATGAGGGTCTTGGACCGATGGTGCCATCAGGAACACATCATCTGCAAAAAGCAGTGAAGCAACCCTTAGCTCACCGAGCCGTATACCCTCTCCGCCACAACTTCGCCTCGATATCCTGTCCATGAGAATCACAAATAGGATCAGTGACATTGCGATCAACATTGATGTTGATTTTGTGTGCATGCATGCTCTTCTTCATTATTTAATTTACACAATTTGCAGTGTTCTGCAGGAAGCCTATGAAGGATTCGTTCAACTTCATATGATGGGTTGGCTGTCGGGTTAAATGGAATGAAATGAACACAGCTATGAATCTTCTAGTCGTATCTCACATTAGTCTGTGTGGAAACACTGTAGGCTTGAGTTTCCATAGAAACGAGATACAATTACTGCGAGGTGAGCGCTCTGCAGAGACATAACTACTTTACTCCTCAACACATTGGGGAGGCAATAAAACAGATGAGGAATAATGCATCCTCCGTGTGCTTCTACCACCCCCTTTCTCGCTATCCAGCACATGTGTGCACGCGCACACACAAAAGTGAAGTTGGCCACTGCAGTCAACTATGATAGATCCATTCGCATGTTTGCATTCACACAGCAGTGTACTGTCTGTCAGTACTGACAAAGTCCGGCTTTCAAAATGTACTTGAGTAAAAGGGGGCCTGGTGTGTACAGTGGTCTGTGCATATTAGTGTAATTTGATGTTCAATAGATCCACAGCATGTATGCTGTGTATGCTGTATATTGTGTACAAGTTATATTATAGAGTGAAACATGAGTTTCAGTATACAAGTATAAAGTGTATTTTTTTGAAAACTTCACAAAGAAAGAATAAGGCAGACAAATGACCAAGCAGCAGATTACAATAAAAAATAGTTGAGGAGAGACGTGTCGGAACCCATTGCCTCATTGGTGTTATGTGAGTTTTTGCAGCTCTGTAGCCTAGTTATAAACGAAGAATTACCCTTTTCTCATTCTAGTGAAATAGGAGTAGCTTATGTTTCTGCTGCGTCTACAAACTCCACTGCTCCATCCAACATGTATAGGCCCTGGGAGTGTGGCGTCAGTCGGCTGCAGAGTTGCTGGATGGGTATAGGAAAACGAGCTCAAACAAGTGACTATAGGACACATAATCGGCTATTTGAAAATAGCCGATCTACAATCTCACAACGCGTCGTGATGCATCATGTTGTGAGCTTGTATGGAATATATTTGGAAGATTTTTGTTCTCAAATCTGGTACGGAACTCCCTGACACAAAATATTTTCAGATGGGGGGACATATCACATAATAATAAAGCCCAAATAAGTTCTAGACTTTATAAACAAGGAACTTTGGTTAATGTATAAGCAACTTCAAAGAAAAATAAGTTGCTTATAATAAGTGGACGTGGCAACGCTGGTTGGCTGTATAGACGCTCATTGCATGTGACTGCTCCGTCTCATTAGCCCAAGGCCTGAGTGCCTCTCTGGGCTCCTCAACTGATTCTGCAATAACAGTGACTTCACTGCGTGGGCCGTATACATGTATAGCTGGCTGATGCAGCAGCAACTCATTTTTAGGCAGAGGCAGGCAGCTCTTTCAAACGCAATCACATTTTGTCCCGTCCTCCCCGTCCCCCCGAAATGCGAGGATGTGGCCAGGATGCCACAGCTCCCGCTATACTTTGTTTCTCTTTGTTGCAAAGTTAATTGTTATGTGTGGCTTGATCATTATGGGGAAGTGAGCCAGGATTATGTGTTAGGGTGTAGTACTAGGTACACATACAGCCTGCCTGTGTATCATCAGCATTAGTTCTTGTTATCTTAACCTATATTCCTCTCCTCTGCTCAGTCCGCTGTCTTGTCTACTGGCAGTGGTGGAAAGTAACTTAAGTACATTTACTTAAGTACAATGTTTAGGTATCTGTACTTTACTTGAGTATTTCCAATTTCCAATACTGTTATTTCTACTCCACTACATCTTTGATCCAAATATTGTAGGCTACTTTTACTCCAATACATTTATTTGAAAACTTTAGTTACTATAGTTACTTTGTAGATTTTGGTTATTATTACAAAACATACATTAACCACTTCAACCCTATATTTTGGTCATTTGAAAATAGCAGATCTACAAGCTCACAATGCATTGCGACGTGACGCATGTTCAAAAGATTTTTATACATTTGAAAACTTTCTGCATAATGACCTACTTTTACTTCTGGCACTTTAAGTACATTTTGAATACTTTGGTATACTTGTAGGGCCTCACTCACACCTTCGCAAAAGACTGATGTATGCTTGTTGTATACAAAGGGTGTGATACATCTTGCCCCAATGCATTTCCAATGGGAGTCACATGGTTTGACACAACATTTGTGTTGTATGAGGGGGGGCGGGGGGCAGTCGAAACACAGCCGAAAAGCCATACAACAGCTTGTAGTCCAAAATGTTGTATCAAACCATGTGACTTCCATTGGAAATGCATTGAGGCGGCCATGACACTTACATCTTGCTTACATCTAGCACGCATCAATGTTGTATGCTAGATCGAAAGGTGTGAGTGAGGCCTAATCCTACTCAAGTGAATTCCGGACTTGTATACTTTGTAATAGAGAGTATTTCTATATTGCAGTATTCATACTTTTACTTAAGTAAAACATGTGAGTACTTTTTCCGCCACTGTCTACCGGTGCCTCCTGTGCTAATTGGGCATTTCAAAGTCCCTCGAAGAGCTCAGTGTTGGTGGTTACATACGGTACACCATGCAGAGACACTGGAGATTATGAAACTCAACACGGCCACGAGTCACGACTTTTCGCAAATGTGCTGCATTCTCACAGACAGAATACCATTATATACTGTTTACATCCATGAAACATCCATGAATTATTCACACGAAAATAACATACAAGCATCATCCAGTACCCGTGTACTATGGATTTTAAACCATGATATCAGATATCTTAGGAATGGTGAGCTTAGCATAATATATACTGTTCCAGTATCTCTACATAACATCCATATAGGCCTATATATTATACATACACTCTAGTTCTCCAACACCTGACACCATTTCAAACTGTAGAGACGACCACCTGGCACATACAGCTGTTGGCCTAATGATGCTTGCACTGCAGATCTGTCTGCCCATGTAACCCCCTGGCCTGCACTCAGCCATGAGGGTCAAGTACAGCACCCAAGTTGATGAATAAATACCTGTCCATCCCGAGTGCTTATACTTGTCCAGTTAAAAAGCAACAGGGCTTCAAAAGTGAACTCTCAGAAGCCAGCATAAATGGCAGTATTTCACTCCTGGGTTATGATGCTGGGACCGGCCTGATAAGAGGCAGGGTCATTTAATGTCTAGCATATGGATGTCGTCTCCTGTATTGTTTCCTGTCATGCTGCTGCATCGGTACAACCAGGGTTGCCATGTCTGCTTATTATAAGTGACGTTAGGCTTGTTCTTCTGTGAAGTTGCTTGTAAATATTGCTAGGTTGCATTTTCTGTGCTTGTTTCTAAAGTGTAGTTGCTTATTTGGGATTGTTTCCTAATGTTGCTTAAACCAATGGTTTAAATAGAAGATCTACATTCTCCCTCGTAGATCGGCTTTTAAGTGCTCACGTGTTAGTCGTTCCATTTGGGGTTGTTTTCTTAGACCTGGTAGCTTATTGCCCTTGCAAAAGCTGGCAGCATAGTCCAACCATCCCCACAATGCTTTCCTCCCCTCTCCATATTTTTCCTCCCCACTAGCATAATGGCTACCAAATGGTGCCCCTGAGAGATGACTGATTATGCCAGGGGTCTTTCTCTGCATGCTGGAAAACTGGCTAGTTGGCCATAGCTTAAACTTTCATAGCATGCCAAGCCATCAGCCATTCATATTTTTTTGGCTTAAATGACAGGCATGGAAAGGAGCATAAACAGTCAAAAATCATTAATTTAACTCTGAGAACATAAATATAGATGAACCCATGAGAGTGTGACTTTGTAGGCATTTAGATAATTCTGTGTTTGGATTTGCAATAGGGCCTTTCAGCAGTTAACCATGCATGTGAACACTAGAGTCTATATTCTGGGCTTGTCAGGCAACATTCTGCCAAAATAGGTACAGCTCATGGAAAAGGATTTGGTGTATAGGGAATACATGTATTAAGGGGTTAACCACTTCCCCATATGGTTGAGCAGGAGTCCCTCGCTCAGGACTCTAATGTATCTTCTGTTTTCTGTTATAGAGGGTATGCGTGTGACATCATCATCATACCCGGAAGGCCTACTGAGTAGCTATACTGTATGGCCTTGACATGACAGCCCATACATCCAAACAGACAAGTCTTATCTGATTGCATTAAACAATGTTAAACTCACTTTTCCACTCGATTTGCCACTCACTTTATGCATGCACATACAAGCTGAAAATAGCCGATCGACAAGCTAACAACGCAAAGCAGTCATGCAGTGTCACGGTTTGAGACAGGAAGGTGTAGGACCCAAATGCAGGACAGACAAGCGGACGCAGAGCAGTACAATGCAATGTTTTAATTATAAAACCCACAAGAGGGAACAAGGAGCAATAGGTTCTAGAAATTGTTGCCCATGAAGCTCTCCCCTTCCATGACTTTTCCTAAATATTCTATTCAAAATCATCTCTGTTTTTTTCTTTTTTTAGTTAATAAAACTAAGAAACAAGGAGGGTATATTACTTCAATAATAAAGGAAGTATGGAACACAACTGAAATGTAAAACACCAACTATAAGAAACAGTGACCACAAGCAAACAACATGGAGCTGTGAGTACAGCTGGACACCCACATTGTTTGCAGATGCTCCATGGTGTTCGCCGCAATCAGAGGCGCTTTAGGCACGTGCACGTTCCGAGGGGAAATTAATGCAGCATTTGCAGGCCTGTAATCAGCAACGCTTAATTTGCCGCGAGGAAATTGCAGGTCATCCGTGAACATAGCTGAAAGGAAGTCAGAGGTCACGGCGGCGTGACCTTGGCAGCGCTGCCTCTGCAGCAGGATGGAGGCCGTGGGCCTTCCCCCGGCTCAGGCTGTCTGCTTTCTGAATGACAGATGGCCTGCTCGCTGTTCCACCCGCTGGCTTTATAGGTGACCTGGCCTGCAGTGGTGGAAACTCACTAAGTAGGCTACATTTACTCAAGTACTGTACTGCCCTACGAAGCCAACGTGCAGTAAAATTACAAACAAAACATTTACTGAAATTAAACTAATTAACTAATTTCATATCTGTTCTTGAGGTAATTATTTATCCCAAAAATCACGAAGGCTAATTTGACTTATGGGATGCACAAATGAGGTGTACAAAAACGTAGTTACTGTACTTTGGCTTTGTAGTAAGGGCAGTGTACAATTTTTTACTTTACTATTGTACTTCTAATTCCAATCTCAGAGGCAAATACTGTACGTTTTACGACACTCCAATAATTTGGAAATATGAATTATTCGTTTTAGATTACAAAACATGCATTAACCACTATGGCCCTACTTTGTGCTATTTAACAATATCCGATCTACAAGCTCACAATGCGACGCGTTATGAGCTTGTAGATCTGCTATTTTCAAAAGATTTTAATAGATTTTTTAAACTTTCGAAATGGAACAACCTGCATATCGAGTACTTTTACTTTTGGTACATTTTGATTGCCAATGTTTTTGTTATTTTACTCAAGTAAAACTTGAACACAGGAGTATTTCTACATTGTGGTATTGATATTCACTTCAGTGACAAAATGTGAGGCCTATATGGTACTTCTTCCACCACTGCAGCCGTATATCCGCTGCAACAAGCCAGACAGGACCTCATGCACCGGCCTGGTCCATCCATGGTCCCTGCAGAGGAGGGGTTGGGAGACGCAGGCCAGGCCAGGGGGGTCCTGGGGGTCTCGTTTGCCTGCAGCTCGGAGCAGACTGCTCTTGATGGATGAGCCCCCCCGCCCGCCCAGCCTGCCGGAAAGCAGGACGCAGAGCAGGAACAGGACAGGTGGGGTTGTGTGGGGGGGGGGGGGAGACCGGCCAGCGTCAGTCCAAGCCAGCGCCGGCCGACTTGTGACAAGATGCTTTATCACGAACATGAGCGCAGCTCGTGTTACCCTGAGATGGTAGACGTCAGGAGTTGTGGGGGGATAATGTCTCCACTGCTCCTCGTTAATGTGTCAGCCTATGTGGCTGGGATTGGTGCTATAGAGAAATGCTGTTACAGGTACAGTATCCTACCTAAAGGCTTGGACACAATTTGCCCCGCTGCTACAGCAGCCCTCTGCTACAGCTTTTTATTTTGTAGTTTAGTGTCTCCTATAGTTTCCTCTACTGAGTCTTGTCTAACCAGTCCTGTGGTCTGGACGTATATACATTCAGACTAGTCACTCACATCGCTGTCAGAGTGTGTGAGGCGTCACTGTTATTGACTGACACATTTGTTGGGTGTCACAGCAAGAGGGGCGGTGTCACCTGATGTTACGTGTTTCCTGTCCGCTCTGGGTGAGGCCAATCACCAGCAACAACAAACACAGGCTGAGGACCACACAGAGTAAAGTTATACTTGGTTGTGTGTGTGTGTGTGTGTGTGTGTGTGTGTGTGCGTGCGTGCGTGCGTGCGTGCGTGCGTGCGTGCCACGCTGTGAAAATAGCCGATCTATAAGCTCACAATGTGTCACACTGCAATGCGTTGTTAACGGATCTGTAGTATGAATCAGGCCCGATGATACAGCACATGATAACAAGCTTGAATTTCTGTTCTATTCCAGACAGTGTTTTGTCTCTCACTAAGAGATGATTAGCCCACGGTGGAATATGGACTCATCTACAATTTAGAATTGTACTGATTAGAAGAATCAGATAAATTAATTAATGAAGGAATTAATGTTAGCCTTCATTGAGGTTGAGTTTTGCCTTCCTGTACCCAAAGTAAACATTTCCATAAATCATTTGCATCAGTATATAAAATGTTGGGGGTTATATCCTAAAGCCACAGTAAGATAATACAGCCTTTCAACTGCTGCTCATAAAAATGTCCAAGGTTGTTGTGAAACAAAGTACGTGAGGCAAAAACTTTTCATTACACTTAGGCCTACTCACTCAAGAAAAACACAACACAATCTCAAGTCATATATAGAGCAGGGACCTGACATTTCCCCCATGAGCAAACATTTAGTGACAGTGTCAAGATAAACTCTGCTTTGATGGGAAGAAACTTTGAACAGCATGCAGGCTCTGACATAGTGCTGTGCTGCAGGGGGGGGGGGGGGGGGGGGGGGGGGGGGGAGAGAGAGAGAGAGAGAGAGAGAGAGAGAGAGACCCTCCATCTGCACCCGGGAATCTGCAATAACCAATCATGAAGAATTACAAATCAAGGAAACAATGAGTGATTCAAAGAGTAATAGTTCTGGGCCTCATCTCCTAATCAGTCAGTAATTATTAAAAACCTGTGATGAACACCAGCCCATTTGCCATCCTTCACTTTTTTTGGTTACTCTGGTTTGTGTTACTTTTTAGTTATAGTCACTATGATTACTTTGTAGATTTTATTATTACAAAACATACACTGACCTCTTCAGCCCTATATGCATTTCAGCCATTTCATAGCTGCATTGTGAGCTTGTAGATCTGCTATTTTCAAGTAATTTGCATACATTTTCATACACTTGAAACCTTGAAATAGAACATTCTGCTCAATGAGTACTTTTGGTATACGGCTATACGGCTGGTATACGGCTAAAGTATATGGCTAGTTTAAATACATTTTGATGCCAATCAATACCTTTTGTACTTTTACTCAAGTGCATTTAGAATTTTTGACTTTTACAGTTGCAGTATTGATACTTTTATTATAATGGTAAACACACACACATAGCCTATATATATATATATGTATATATATATATATATATATATATATATATATATATATATATATATAGGTAGGCTAGTAAATCAGTGTAATTCATAACTGAAGAAAACCTACAGACTTGTTGGGTCTTATGATCAAACAAGTTCATTATAAAATATAATGATGTGTAAAACAGAAAAGTTCTCTCTCTCTCTCTCTCTCTCTCTCTCTCGCTCTCTCTCTCTCTCTCTCTCTCTCTCTCTCTCTCTCTATTTAAGTACTTGATTTGTTGCCCCGCCCCCTTTATTTACACTGACACACCCCAAACAGACATGGAGCACCGTTACAAGCGGTGTGTGTTTGTTTGTTACAAACTGTGTGTGTTTGTTTTTGTTACAAGCTCAGCTGTTTTGTTATAGTAAAAAGAGTCAACACGTCTTGGACATACTAGGACGGTGAAAAGAAGCTTCCATCCTTCTAAACAAAGTTTGTGTGCAAACAGATCGAGGCATCCATCCTTCCTTCCATCCGACCATCAAACTCAGGTGAGGTGTTAGCTTAGCTAATTAGCTGCTTTGCATGACAGGAATTGATTAAACTAAGTGTGATTTCACTGATTTCACTATGCTTTAAAGAAGGCTGAAACACAAGTTATAGTCAGGATGAAGCGTTGCTGTTTTGTGTGATGTGATATGGAGTTAATATTATGTTGTATTGAATTATTTTGAGCTCTGTTTGATTTGTGAGGCTGAGATGGAGGCCTAGCTAGACTCAGTAGTTGAAGTAACTATAAGTAGTAGGCTTACTTTTATTTATTTTCCTTTTTTGGAGTATTTATTTATAGGTATTTGGATGTGTTGTGAGCCTACCTCTTCCAGCATGTTGGTGTCATCTCGGCACAGCTGACGCCAGGTGTTACGATCAGTAGCCACATCCTCCAGGGCCTCAGGTCTGATCTTGCACTTCCTTAATGCAGTCTTCATCTGGTCTTTGTACCGCTTCTTGGGTCCTCCAGCAGAGCACCGACCATGGTGTAGTTGACCATAGGGCATCCTTATTACATGGCCCAGCCATCGTAGCTGGTGCTGGGTGATCGTGGCCTCAATACTCCTCCAATTGGACTTTGCGAGTATGTCAGAATGAGGCACCCGATCACGCCATGTAATGCCTAGTATATTGTGTGTGTGTGTGTGTGTACACACACACACACACACACACACACACACACACACACACACACACACACACACACACACACACAAACACACCATTTAGTGAGGACACATGCTCCCTACTGTATGACCATCACAAGGGCTAAGAATACATACTGTATCTGAGTTATCCTAAACCACATCACGACTGCATGGAATGAATTCCATCACATTCTTGTGGCGAGTCAGACACATCTTTGAATTACTGTGATTTTCATTGGAGAGCCTATCATTTCAACTCTCAGACCAAAACAATGAGTTTTATTCGGGGGAGGACAAGTGTTTGTGTTAAATGCTGCTCTCTCTCTGTGACGTGACACACAGATGCAGAAAAGAAAAGAGACATGAGCACTTTTAACCTAACGTATATGCACCGATCTACAAGCTCACAACGCGTTCCATCTTCATGATTCCCTGTGAGCTTGAAGATATGCTTGTACTGTAGATCTGGACATTTTTTGATCATTGTTTGAAACATTTTAACAACACAATTCTGGTACGGGCTACAGGGGTCCCTGGCAGAACATATTGTCACATAGGGGGCTGGGGGTTCAGTGAGCAACTGCACTTTAGAAACAAGCCCAGAAAACCACAACCCGCAACTACCAATATTTACAAGCGATGAAGTGACTTTATGACAAGCCCAAAGTTGCTTCTTATAAGTAGACATGGCAACGCCGCTGAGAACCCATGTGGTGTGGAGCCCTCCAATGAAGTCAGCAGTACACTAGAGGAGGACAGTTTAATGACGAGATATCTAATGAATATTTCATCTTGCTGTAGGGAGGTAAAGGGCAGGGCTGCATTCATTAATCTGCCTGTGCCGCGGCTGCACAATTGTCTCCTCTTGTCTTGCCAATGCTCCTATCATCTTTGCATGAATATTTAATGTGCAGATTTATATGTAAATGAACGGTGCATTACCTAGTAGCTTTCCTTTAGGATGCTGTCGTCACAAACAGTGTTAGCCACACACACTTGACAGTAACGAAGTATATCATTGATTATCATGTAAAATACAAATATTGTACTCTGACAATCCCTATGGCATCTACTGCACAAAGATGTACACTGAAACATGGACCTCTCTACGGGGGGTTCCCGCAGGTCACGGATAAGGTCAGGGAGAGAAGGAAGAGACTGACTGGTCACTGTATAGAGTTAGACTGTACGTGACTGGCACACCCATAGAAAGGTGGTATCATTCTCTGCCAACATTTTCCTTTTTCTACGTTGTACATAATGTTTCATATTTCTGACGAAATATTTTGTGTTATTTTTTGCCATATTGAATACAAAGGCCACAATGGAAACGAGTCCCCTTGGACATTTTTGTGCTTTCCTTTTAGCACAACAACTACCCCTGAGCATTTTAAGCAAGTGTAGTTGAGTAATATATGACCTATGTGTACTTTGACTCAAGTCCTGGGGTTGAGTACTTTGTCCAAATTGTCCACCATTGCAGCTCCATAATGAAGTCTGAGGATGTCAGAGAACTGTTTTCCCCTCATTTGTCAGGTTGAAAAATGAGCTAACGGATGCAAGTCAGCACACAGTAGTTTAATATCAAGCACCCAATTCACATTGTGCTGATGTATTTTTTCCTGTTTTTTTTCTCCACCAGCCGGCATGGGGAGACGTTTTGCATGTTTTGCACTCCGTCCGTCCGTCTCTGGCACCTTTAACCCGGTCGATGCCAAACTTTGCACACTCCCTAGATGCCAACCACAAACCTCTGCCCCAAATTCTCCAGAATGACCTGATAGCGCCACCATGAGGCAGATTTTCACGATTTTACCCATAAGCTGCACCGATCTGTGTGAAACGTTGCATGCACAGTGCCCACTCCCTAGAGGCCAAGGAAAAACCTTTGACCTGCATTACTTTTATAGCGCCACCAGGGGAAAAAAACACATTGTTTGATATTACTCCTCCAGATTCTGTCCAAAATTCCCGCACATCGTTACACACTAATACACAGTATCTCTAACCTTTTCTAGTTTGTTTTTCTTTTTGCTTGTTTTTTCTTTTTTTTTAGCATGTCAAAAGAGAGATTGAGAAAGTGATGTGATAATGTGTACATTGTCAATAAACTAATCTTTAAAAAAAGAAAGAAAAAAGTTTACTAAAAGTGTAGAAGGTTTAAGTGGTTAAATCACACAGTGGTCCTCAGCTCTGCGTTTGTGGTAAGTAACAGACCACCGACTTTCCTCCACTCTGATCTGTCTGTTTAAGAATGCAGTTTGAATAAATTACTGTGCCCACAACGGCTAAATAAGTGGTGCTGGTGGCTAGCCAGCTGTGTTCAGACAGTGGGAAAGACGGCGGAATTAGCCCAGTTGAGGGTTTGTCACTGGTGCGGCATTGGCATGCGCGCACGCAGACACACACACACACACACACACACACACACACACACACACACACACACACACACACACAACAAACACTCTCTCTCTCTCTCTCTCTCTTTCGTCTCTGTTAATTCACTCAGTCGTGTGGTCTGCCTGTGGCCAGAGCTCCCAGCAGCCTTGGCTGTCTGGGCACTCACTGAGTGTAAACAAACTCCTGGGTGGCTGGCAGTGTTTGCCTGGGCCAGGGGGGTATAGGGGGGGGGGGGGGCTGAGGTGAGAGGGCAGATCGAGGACTGCAGAGCCATGGAATGCTTGATGGGTGGTAGCACAGCAGACAATGGGTGATAACAGGGGAAAAAAGATGCGTTAAGCAGAATTAGCTGCTTACCGTAGTAGATGAACAGACAGGTGTCAAATTAAAGGAAAAAACAGCATAAAGGCTGCGTTCAGAACTTCGGATATAAAGCACCCGAAGTATCTTAGTATGGTGGTGTGTAGTCTGTCGGCAAGCAGTAGAAAGAAACGTATCACTGGCCTACAAGTATGGACGCTGTAGTTCAGGAAGTCAGCCGCGCAATCACCCAATCACATTTAGTGGGCGGGATTTACATGTGTGTGCGGCTAGGACATTTCGTCCCACTGGAAGCAAACCTATACACGCTTCTTATTATTGAACATGGCTTCCTCTGGTCAACAAACAACACCAAACAACCGGCTAACCGGTTAGCCGACCGTTAAAAAACATCCGGATATTTTTATCAGCTTTAACGATTAATTTGCATAATAATAAATACGTGTTCTGATCTTAAATCCCTTTATTTTAGATCGTTTTTAGTAATAGTACAACATAAACATTACAGAGACTGTACTTGTCACTGTACAATACTTTAAAACAGTTGTCATGTTGCACACATGCCTAAAATTGTTCTTATTTGCGCCGCCCAGCTTGTCACACTCCAGGCTGCATGAACAGCGCTCTGGCTCGGTTTTCTGCCCCCTCAATGTCCCAAAGTTCTCTGTTGTACTTCTGGCTAGTTGGCTACAAGGGTAGCTTTGCGGACTTGCGGTAGTCGAAATGTAAGCGAGTGACAGCGAGACGAGATGAACACATGTCAACCGTATAAATGCAGAGACCTACTTGGCATTATTAATTCCATTATTGGCCATTTGGCCTGGAGGGAGAACGTTTACAGCCGCTGCCGCTTCCTCCTCTTATCCGTCTCCCCACACTGGCACGGCTTACGGCTATCAAGTTAGCCATGTGCTATCGATGTTTGAGGGTTTTCTCGTCAGCGAAAAGTCAACAAACGGAACACGGTGACATGCTTGCTGATCTTCCTTAATAATAAAAAAGGCTTAGCCCATGCGTCCAGTGGCTTTATAGGTATAAGTTGCTCAGATCTGGACTGGATTTATTTATGTTTTGGACTAGAACCGGCGGACCTCTGTAGGACTACTGTAGACGCGCAGATGCGATGTTTATTGATGATTAAGCCTACAACAATTTATTTATATTGTTAAATGTTGCTTTTTTGTTTGTCTTTTAAAAAAGGAGCATAAATAAATGTATACCATTCGTCTACCAACTTTAATTATGTAGCCTATACATGCATATTACATTTGGGGTAGCCTATTAAAAAAAAGAAAAAAATCAACCACTATCCGTTAATGACCCGGTTAATCCTTTCGGCTAACCGGTTGGGAAACTATCCGTTACTGACATCCCTACTTGATATACGAGGCTTTTTCCAAAACCAGTAGGTAAACATAATAAAACATCTCGTCGATCGATTAAATATTTCAAACAAATGTGCTGAAGCGGTTTGATATGTTCAACATTGTGTAGAACAGCAACTCTCCTTAGCACACTAGCAAAAATGTCCTCCTCCGTTACATCCATGTTTTGTTCCGCAAAGGAATGGTTGAAAGTAGGAATGAAAACAGTGCGGCACAGCGGTAGTAGTGGAACTCGGCGGAAAAGCAAGGGCCTTTTCCGGTTGATCGAAATTCTAAACAGAGCTTGCCCCCAGAGTCTAATTTCGAGGAACAACAGCGGAGGCGCTGTTTTCCCGAATATTTGACGATGGGATTCTCAGATTGGGTGGTGTGCCACCAGAACAGCTAGCTGCCTATGATGCACCTTATTATACATTGTACAGGTTTCTTGAACACTACTGGAGGAATAGAACACATTTCTAACAAAAGATATTTCCTCATTTGGTGCTCGAGGTGGAGGTGAGACCCCGTCCAAAAGCTCCCATACTGTATAGTATAGGTGTTCAATTGGGTTGAGTTGTAGTGCTGGCGAAGGCCATAGCAGGTATTAGGGTTTCATAGAAAGTGTTATTAAAGTGTTTCATCTAGTGTAGACCAGTGTTATGTTGGTGAACTCTCAATGTACATTTGTCTTTGCAATGAGACAAATAAACACTGACCTTGTTGATGGTCTATTCTTGCTGAAAGTCAGATAGTCCAGTACGCACATTGTAAAGTAATTTGTGCTATCCCATAATTTGAATCTTGAAAAATGTGACGCATTTTATGATAAGACACATATTATCATACAATAGCACACAACAGCACAGTCATATCATAACATTTGTGTTTTCTTTTTCTTTTAATTAGCCTTTGTGATTTTGGGGGGTAAACAATTACCTCAAGCACAGATTGCCTATGCAATTAGTATAATGTCACTTATATGACTATCTCATTTGGCTGACCAGTTAAATCACTTTTAAACCCGTTTATCAGTGATGTTTTTCTTTTGTAGTTAGTGTTGCTGGCTTTGTTGGGCAGTACACCTGACTGTTTTGCAGTGTTTTCTAGCTTTCATTCAGCAACATCCATGTTTACATGAATACAAAGGACAGCACCATGGAGATGTGTATTCTGAGGATAAACTATGCTGGCCGTCAGGAAGCATAACTTCACTCTCGGACCGTGGCCAGCTGCACCTCAGACATCCAACGCCAGGATTTTAAAAAGGACAACAAGTCACCAAACGTCCATTATGCAGCATTCCTGAATTCAGCCAATTCTGTGGAAATGTCTGCACGCACGCATGCCTCAGGCCTAGAGTTGCACGTGTCAATTGTGTTCTCATCCAGATCTATTCATGATTCTGTGATGAAGTCACACTGTTGCTGTGCGTCTCTACATCGTGTGGTGTGTCCTGAATCTTTTGACTGGGGCTCAAGCATTAACAATGTCAGTGGTTCTCAACCTGTGGGTGGAGACCTCAGGCGCATCCCCAAATGATTATTGAGGGGGTCCCTCCCAGATGACAGTGAAGTGATCATTTAAGGACTTGTAAGACCTCAAACCTCAAAAAACAAAGAACATAAATGAGACCATTACTGCATTAGAAGTAATCTGGCTAAATTGTCAAAAATATAAGAAAGAGGCAAACTTCTTTCATCTTGAAAGGGGTTCTGAGCAGAAATTAAACAGACAATCATCTCTTGTTTCTCATCTCATCGATTATATCTTCTTTAATTATTAAACTAACTCATTCATGCCCCTATAGAACAGTGGTGTATTTAATGTAAATTATACTGAATGTTGTGCCAACCAGTGGAAATGTGGATAAGAAAGACGTCCACACCGCTGATAAGCTATAGCTTGCTCTTTATCAGCCACATGAACCAGGTGTCACTATCTTGGGCATGTCATCATTGGCAACATTCATCAAAAACATTACTACATGTTGCATATAGGTGAGGTGAGGAATATATTTGCTGTAGACTAGAGGGAAGCAAGAAGCAGGTGACCAAATATAGGCCCTTGGGGGACCCTGTTCAATGAAATGGAGTTTAAGTGGTTAACCTACTTTGCCATTGGCCTGTCCAGAAAGTGGGTCATGTATTTAGCTAGCTTAATAAGCGTTCAGCTTTCTTGGATGTAAAGAAACTTGTTAACCCTGCGTCTGCCTTTACCAGATTCCTAATAAAATAAAATGTTCTTTATTTGACACAAGGCCATGATTCACATTATGATCAAACCAAAAACAAACACTAATCTAATACATGGAAAGCTGTATAAAACTGCATGAATTGAACTGTCTCATTAGCCAGCTATTCTCCTTTACTGCAATGAATTACGGCATGCAGCTCCTAGCTTGCTCTAGCATCAAGTACATAAGTACCTTGAATATTATGCAGCAGTTTGCATGTTAAACACTCATGGAGAGAGCATGACTTTGTGGGCGGGTGGAGGAGGGGGAAATGTATACAGTACACTGTATCTCACTCATCAAACCCAATCTAGAGCTTTAATTTCAGCATAATGTGCACCTTTAGCCCTCCATCTGTTTGCATTCACTCAGAGGAATTGTACAAGCGGAATAAAGCTCCATAGGTTTCTCATTTCTAAAGTCAGGCCAAGTTCAAAACCAATTACTATATATGCCTCGTTCATATGGGAACAGATGCAACAAGCTGTCATTCCAATAAGCCTGCTTATAGCTGTCCAGCTATGGCTGTCTGACATCTAGCGAATACAGCTTGTCAAGTGAAATGGATACTTCCTTGAGGAGGCAAGGCTTATGGTCACTGTATACTGTCACTGAGTAACTGATGTCTATTGCTCTTTGGCAGACCTAATCTTTCACGTTCCATTTTTAAACTCAGCCTAGACGGACGGACGGGCGGACGGGGTTAGATACAGAGAGAGAGGGAGAGAGAGAGAGAGAGAGAGAGAAGGAAGAATACTGGGCAGAGTTCAAGCATCTGTTTAGACTTTCCTTCAGTGGCGGAGCAGAGGGAGATATAATTCAGGGTCCATTTAAGCAGGACCTCTGCACTGTAAATCCAAAAACCCTGGACTTTACAAGCAGCAGAAATATCAGGCTGCATTCCCTGTAAGATCTCTGAGGCTGAGGTTGGGGGTTTTGGAGCCGGTGCATGCTAGCCAGCTTAGCACTGCAGTTTTCCGACAAGATTCTCTATCTCAGAATAGACAGGATGTATTATCACTGTCTGACATGCTTTTATAGAAACGTATTACACTGAACTGTGTATGTATTATATCTGCTTTGTTTGTGTTTGTTGTGAGCTAGATAGTACAGGGACAAATTCCCCAAACCTGCCATGATATGGTCACTGGAGAGTATTGGGCCAATATGATATGTATGTGCAGAGAAATGTCTCTGATGTTATCAGCAAGGCCCTGACATCCCCTCCTCATATCTGAAATAGCAATGGCAGGAGTGGGGGGGTGGGGGGCTTGTGATTTCTTCAGAACCCATTTAGGTCTAACTAAGGGAGTGACCTTTTATTTATTTTTTAAACGGGCGAGGTGTTCAGATTGGTTGCAGATGAGGCTCCAGGTAAGGTCATCAACCTCGGTTGTCTGGGGTGTGTGTGCGTCTAATCAATGCCGTCATCCTCCTGTTGGTCCCCAGGATGTGCAGATAGTTATCACTCATCCACTGCAGCGAGTTGTGCTGCCAGGCTCACAAAAATGACTTTTTTTTTTCTTTTCCTTGCAACTTGAGCTCCACATTCCTTCCTAATAACCTCATTGTTGTCTTGTAATGATTTCCATATTGACAGAGGCCTTGTTTGTCTGCACAACAATACTTCAGAGAAGGACTCTGCTAAAGACGAGTTTACCAGACAGAGATACAACATAGTAATGCCAGTGGACAGTATTTTCTCAGTGTTTCTATACTTGATGTAGTTTGGTGTGGTTCCTCCGTCATATTTGTACTGGATGTTCTGAAGGAACAGGAATTCTTCACATCCATTTCCATGGCCTTTACAACCATAAAATCGGACAGCTCTCCCACTGCCTCCCTCTAAAATGTATTTTACATAACCGCACAGTTTAACCATAGTTTCATTTCCACACCGAATGCTATTGCAGCACTTTTTGGAGGGATCCGAGTCGGCTATAGTGCACCATTTGACAAGTCAAGTGAGACCTCCCATCCTCGAGAGTTAAATCTGTACACACAAAAAAATATTTGTGCCATGAGATAACTGTGTAATTAACTTTGACACATTCTAATACTAGAAACAAAATGAACAACAAGTGAAACATCTGCTGTGAATTAATAACTTGTGTTGCTTTATTGTCCAATCAGGATGTTATGCGACTTGTCAAACATTCACACCCGTTCAACACAATGTAGGGCTGGGCAATATATCAATATTATATCGATACTGTGATACGAGTCTGAATATCGTCTGGGATATTTTGGATATTGTAATATTGTGATAACATAATTGTTACCTTTTCTTCTTCTAAATTTCAATCACTTATGTGACTTGCATTGAACGACACCTGTTAGAACTTAGAAGGAGGGGAACGCAAAAACGAGGTAAATGTAATGCAATTTAAATAGAAACATTTCATGAGAGACAACACAAAGTTAGAAGTGTGCAATAAGTCTGTGGACATAAGGTGCCTGACTAAAGAAAACAACACCTCCAGAACCCCGTCCCTCATCTGGGCGTGAAATTTAGGGAGCACGGCTGAATATCTTGGGGATCGTGGCAGAACAGCTATAAATAGTAACTGACAGTCTCTGGAGATGAATTCCAGTTTGATGAATGGCAGCGTGCTAAAATAGTTGCGCCTGAGCTGTAAACAGTTGGGCTGAGGAAAATGGCCCATGACGGACAGGGTGATGAGGGGGGCCATGTGCATGAAGGCGCCTTCTGCTCTGCCCCTGTACAGGCACACACAGCAAGGTGTGTGTGTGTGTGTGTGTGTGTGTGTGTGTGTGCGTGCTGTGAGCGAGGGAGGTCTGGTGAATATATCTTAATAACCTGACAAATATATAATATGTTAATGTTTTATATGGTATGAGGCTCCATTTGTACAGTTTCTCACTTTAATACAGCAAATGATCTGCCTCTATGCTAGTTCTGCATGATTGTATACAGTTTTTACAGGGTCCGTTTTGGTTCCATTTTGTGCCCTCTCTGAGTTAAATTAACGCCCCAGCATTTTACAGCACGGCTCCACAAAGTTAAGTGACTAATCCCTAAAAATGAGCTGTAAAGGGAGACTTGGAAAAACAAGCATGCCGTTGGAGATTCCAACGGGCCGAAGGTTTAGCAGAAATCCCCTTGACGCAATATTGTACTTCAGCTGAGCTCCCAGCCAACAGAAACAACACAGCCAGGGCGGGGGGTGGTGGTTGGAGGTTCCCCCCTTAACTACAAACCTGTCTCTTCCACATTCCGGCATATTTCCCCCGGGACACCGCCTGGCCTGTGGAGTGTCTGCCTGAGCCTGGGGCCCGCTGGCCCATGCTAGTGGTTAAGTTCCTTCTCAGGGATTTATTGTGGAAAGAAGAGGGACTCTCTCTGCGCCACATTAGAGCAGGCGCAGCGTGCTAGTGATCGGCCTTAATAATAAGCACTCACGTCAAGTCTGGCTTCTCTGGCTGCGGAGCTGCGCTCTGCCAGGGCAAACCGAGCAAAGCCTGCCGGTAAAAAGTCACTCATCAGGTCTAAAATCCCTCAGAAAGCCGTTATTGCTATGGATACTCTCCATATACACAAGACAGAGACGCGCACGCACGCACATGCACGCACACACACACACACACACAGGCATGCACGTGCACGCATGCACGCACACACACACACACACACACACGCATGAATGCACACACACACACACACACACACACACACACTCAGGCAAATGCAGAGGCATGCCATTCACACAGAGATGGCTGCTGCGTTGATGGTTGCTTTGGTGAACACAGGACATTTTCCAGCTCTGCATGGTGTAATGAATGCCTCCTGACTGATTAAACGAGCCGTGTTTCCCTCCTAGCAGAGCAGAGAACGTGCAGCACAGCCAGGTCTCGTCCATTTGAGCAAAGCTTGATCGCCTCGTCTACGTCTGATAAGATCCAGGCCAGAGGTACTTTGGGCAATATCCCATTTCACAAGTTCAAAACATTGTGAGCTTGTAGATCTGCTATTTTCAAATGGACGAAATATGTATACGGTAGGTATTAAGCGGTTAATTAGGGCCCGAGCTCTGACTGCCCGAGCACTGACTGTAGTGCGAACTAAGCCCTATTGAAATAGCAATGATGATTATTCCCCCGATTTTTTCAGACCCTAACCATGCTTGAAAAGTTGTGAAACTTTGCACACACATCACAAGTGGCGAAAGATTACGTATTTCAATCATCTCAAAAAAGGGTGTGGACTAATGGCTCAATAGCGCCCACCGGGCCCACCCTACAATAGTTTGTGCTTGAAGTATTGAACGGTGTGTCGTACAGGCTTGTGGGTGGTGTCATAGTTTCTATCTTTTGCTATAACTTTCCTACAGATTGTCATACAGACTTGTGTCATTGGACTTGGTCCAGACTAGTCATGGTCATTCATTGGTGAACTTAGCCCCTCCCCCTCTTCTAATTGCTCAATATGGCGCACACACACACACACACACACGCTCGGTCAATGCACAGTTGGCTAAAAGTCAAGAAGCTTTAGATAAGTGCATTGGAACAACAGCACGATGTCTGGCTCCCCATTGTAACCTCCAAGGTTGTCTCGGTGGCTGTCAGGAATGATGATGCACCACAGCACAATGCTGAGGCTTGACCCAGCAAGACCTGAGGCCCATTCTACAAATTGTACAAACTGTAGCAGTTATTATATCTATGGTCTGTTATGGTTATGATTCAGCTTTGTCCTTGTAGCAGATATCACACTATTGTAAAATGGTAAATGGTGCATTTATATAGCACCTGTATCCAAGGAGCTTTACAGAGATTATGCATAACATTCACCCATTCACACACCAATACCAGAGGAAACCATGTAAAATCGAGTAATTAGGGGTTCAGTTCAGTGTCTTGCTCAAGGACACTTCAACACTATAACTCTGGGGGAGCCCGGGTTCAACCCGGAAGGTGACTCTACCACTGACTCTACCCCCTCTACACACACACACACACACACACACACACACACACACGTGCCTTTGTTTATGAGTCATCCTATACTGAAGTGGGAATGATCTCCAGCTGTGCCTGGATTCCTGTGTGTGCTTTTTAGTGGTCCTGACCCCCCCCACACACCCCAACGTGGTGCTAGTCTAACCTTGACTGACCGTGTGTTGTGAACATGTGCTGAGTCATCGTGGCTGACAGGCAGGTTATTACCACTGGGTTCCAGGACGTATCTGCTGACATTAATCTCTCACAGATATAGTTGTAAGAAGGGAAAGTACAACGGATAGGCAGGTTCAGCCGCATGACGCAGCAGGAGCTATTATGGCCTTTATCCCTCCTGTCAGGCACAAATTATGGAAAAGTAGGGGCTTTCGGAAGCGATGCAATATGTGATTTTTTAAAAAGGTTTTAAGGTACCTGTGTCTGAGGGTCATGACGATAAACCCCTGTAATCTTATATCGTTGATGTTAGGCAGAAACCTCTTATCTCCATATTTAAACTTGTTGTGTTTTTGAGGGGTGCTAGCCCTATAGCACGGAATGTAATAATTTGATTGGTTGAGCACGGAATGTGATGTATGATGATGTATGATTATAAGAGCACCCCTCTGTAACCCAGGTTTATAATTGTATATCTGTAATTGTATATCTGTATTTGTATGGTCACGGTACCATCTGCATCAGTACGCATGCATTTGTATGGTCACGGTACCAGTTCACAGCTCATCACACCGATCACTCACTCACTCACTCAGTGAGTGGAATCAGCAATCATCACCACACCCTAGTATAAAGCACAGCACTTTTGTGGCAGGTCTGTATCCCTTCTTCTACAAACAGTTTTACCATTTTACTCTTCATTACAAACTTATTAACACTGATACTGATGATTGGTTTTAAACCTCCAAATACAGATCAGCTACTTTGCTGATTATTTTGATAAGATATTGTGGGATAACTTCATTGTCGTTACTGAACAAACACTCTATCGCAACGAGTATGAGTACTATCACAAGTTATTGTAACCAAAGAAAATCACTTACCTTACCGTTAAGTTTATACTGTAGACACCAGAGGTGGACTGTGACACCTATTGTATGAGGCCCAGCAGCCCGCAGCTGTCGGCTCTCACATTGTTTGTGTGGCTTTGGTAAAACGTCAGCACTAAAGTCCCACTTCGTCTGTACCTTTCCGTTAACAAGTGTGGGATCAAAGACATTCCCTAGGTTATTACAGTAGCACGTCAGCATCTGCACCACAGCCATCACAGCTCCTCTTTATGGGAGGCCGTGTGTGCAGAGAGAGCTGAGAGAGGACAGGAGTGGAGATGCTTTTGCTCTCTCATACGTCCCTTCTAAACCAACACGCTCCACCCCCCCACCCCCGTACCCCACCTCCTTCCACCCTCCACCCTGACCGAAACACCCTGTAAGCTCTGCATAGCTGGTGAGACTACAAAAACAAACCTATATACGCCAAGAACAGTAATATTCGTACCCTGGCCTCGACCATCTTAAAACCACTTCAATTTAGTTGACCGGGTCCCACAGGGCTCAACACTTGGCCAACTCCTTTCCCCCTATACACCAAACCTTTTCACCAACGTTTGCCCCCATAATAGGGTATAAACGACCTTCATCAGATACCTGATGAAGGTCGTTTAGACCAAAACATTGTCATCTAATAAAACTACTGCTCTATAAGTGAAAGACAGTGTGCGGGACCCTTTTCTTCTCAAAGGGGAATACCTTACCATCTTGATGACATCATCAAGATGTACTTCACAAATGTTAATGACCTCCAGTTCTAGGAAACACGGAATGGGGGGACTTTTTTTATTATTTCCACACAACAGCTCTAAGTTATATTAATAACATAGTAAAATGTTGAAAATGAGTGGAATTTCCCTTTAAATAACGAGGTGAACTATAAGGCAGTATCAGCCAGGTGCTCCTTGTTTCTAATTAAAGGAGCATTCAGTGATTTGGGTGATTGGGAAAAACCCCCGATCCGCCCGGTAACAAGATGTGCACATGGACCATAGACTGTAAAAAATATGGACAAAGCGTCCCGCGGGTCTAACGTGAACGTAAAATGAAGCCTGTCAGTCCTTGCAATGGAAGTCGCCATCTTTCTAGATCCGTTTTGGCCCAGTTCAGGCCAGCTGGCCCATTGGCTGGCCCAGACAACGAGGCGGGACTTCCCCCTTCTTCTTCGTTGGTTTTTATTTTGACTCGAGTGGGTGGGGGATCCCGTTCATAGACTGTAACGGTAGCCACGCCCCTCAGAACATGCGCGACTTTATGGTCATTTTTCTAATAAATGGGACCATAATTTTCCAAAAAGAATATTATGACATTAGAAATGAGACTTTAAACTAGTGACTGGAAGCAAAAAGTATTCATGACCATGTTTATTAAGGTAATACAGTCTAGGTGAAGTTGGGCCCAAATACATGGACTTCTATGGGGCTATGGGTTTTTTTGAGCCCAATGAGAGCGCCACAACAGGCCATTATATGAACTTTCATTTCCTTAGTGGCTTCACAAAATATCCGTCTGACTGCCCCCCTGACATGGACACAGGACAGTCGGCAGGCCAACAGCACACAAGGCCCACCCCCGCTCTATCATGATTGGTGGAAGGCCCCTCTCTATCGTGATTGGATGAAGGCTGGGCCACCTAGACAAAAACGAAACCTACGATTTTTTGACCCCCAGGGGTTAACTGGGTACAGGGAGGAACTCCTTATATGGTCAGCACACTCTATAGTAGGGAGAATTATCACAACAAAACAAAAAATAAGTGATATTTGAATTAAGTGAAATCACTGAATATACCTTTAAGGGTGGGGTTTATTGGCAGGGGTAAAGTGACCGGATGGGAACCGCAAGGTTCCCAGTTCAAACCCGGGCTCCCCCAGAGTTAGTGTCGAAGTGTCCTTGAGCAAGACTCTGAACCCCTAATTGCTCACGATGTGCAGTTTGGTGCCTTGCATGGTTTCCTCCGGAATCGGTGTGTGAATGCGTGTGTGAATGGGTGAATGTAATGCACAATCTCTGTAAAGTGCCTTTGATAAAGGCGCTATATAAACACTGAAGTGCCCTTGTGCAAGGCACTGAACCCCATACTACAGTGGAGCTGCTCAGTGGCCAACATTAACGGTACATGACTGTGTCCTGGTCGCATGCGCCTATGCCTTTATTATGTGCATGTGTGTCTGTTTTCCTACTATGTGTACCTGTGTGTGTGTGTGTGTGTGTGTGTGTGTGTGTGTGTGTGTGTGTGTGTGTGTGTGTGTGTGTGTGTGTGTGTGTGTGTGTGTGTGTGTGTGTGTGTGTGTGTGTGTGCGTGTGCACGCGCGTGCGTGCGAAGCAGGGGCCGTTGCTGAAAAAGAGCACTGTACCAAAAAGAGCAAGTGTACTGCTCAGCATATGTACATACCCTGGGTAAATAAGCACGAAAAAAATAAGAAAGAACTAACTCATCCAGGCCACAGTAAAACCTTGCCACCGGCATGCCATTGTATTCCCCTCAGAAATGAACAGCCATGACTTTGTCTCCTATAGGCCATGTGCTGGGTTAGTTCCTCCGTTCACCCATTCAGCTTGTTTGCTGTACAATGACCACATCTGGTGCATTGATGTTATCATCTGCTCCACTGGTTAGAACAAGGACAATAAGGACTTCTACGCACACGCACACACACACACACACACACACACACACACACACACACACACACACAGTATACAGAGGCAAATTGTAGGAAAACAGGCATAGGTGCATGCATATACGTATACTTTATACGGATACAGTACATTATACACAATAGTATCTCACACATACACACACGCAGACAAACGCACATGCACGAGTACGTACGCACGCACGCATACCACAGACTCAAGTCAGACAGGACCTGTGTAGCTTGGAACAAGCTGATCATCTGGTAGCAGTTAGTTACTGTTACTTGGAATACATACAGCGTATGCACTGCCAGCAAGTGGAATTTCCCAAGACTCGAAAGACGAAAAACAGTACATTTCTCACACTCACAGTTTTTCCTCACTACACATCATCATTTATAGCGATGGTAACTGTTTATTGGCACAGACATAACGATTAATTCAATGACCGTTATCTCCAAAATGATTCGATAATTTACTCTCTCTAAAAACTACATTTCTAGCTGTTCTAGGTGCAAACAAATTAGTAATCTGAAAGGGTGACCTTGAGCAAACACGTCAGCACTCTTCCCTGCATGGGTAAAGCAGAGCAGAGGACATCTGGGCTGCAGCCAGAACGTTGTCTTGTTGATTGTAGTAGCTTTGAGGGAATCGATGCCAAAGCCAGGGTTTTCTGGAAAAGAGCTCAAACTGCATGAAGCAATATCCTGTTTTTTGGAGAGGAGCTTCATTTCGTCACACCCCGATGCACTTTGGAGTTACAAAGCAACACACTGGGCTGATTTAACCGCTTAAGCCCTACATCACTTCTCGTACGATATAGTGGAAAACAATTGCCAGGACTATAAAGGGGGTCACATATGTCACATGTCATTGTTATAGCTTTGACTATGTCGTACTCGTACATAAACAATTCTTCTCCGTTAATGAATGCCTTTTTAGATTTTGTGTTTGCGGTGCTAACAGCGCTGCTGCTGCAGAACTCAAGGTGTGGGGGTTGGCACTGTGGTAGCCTTGGTCCCAGCTTTACTCATCGAAGAGAAAAGCCTGGTCAAAATATAAGCCGGAAGTGTCTGTCCGGAGAATCCGTCAGATGCATTCATTGTGGCTAGTCCACACTGTTTACCATACTATTTTCTTCAAGACATTTAGTGTGGAGCGAGCAGAAACCTCTCATCTCCATATTATAACTTTTTGTGGGTTTTTCGCCCCGTAAATGAACGCCCTGGCCCCTACTTGATCATAGTACATGCAGCTTCACACAAAAGCATCACAAGTAGCACATCTACAAGTTTTGACCTTGTAGATCTTCTACTTTGAATCCTGAAAAGTAACAGTTTTGGACATAATGAGGTTTCCTTTCCACCTGACAGTCAGAGACGATATTTAACTGTGACTCGTTTGTGGCTTGTTTAGTTTTTCTTTTGTTTTCTTTGTCAAAAGTATTAATAAATGGCTTTGCCTTCAGCCCAAGAAAATTGTGGATGATATGTGTTTCTTGACTTGCTGTTGAATCAGCTGTCCTGCACTAGAATAACAAGGGTCAGGTGAGCTTAAGTTCCATGTTTCTGTTATAGTCTGCATGTGTGACTGAAGCAAAAGGGTCTTACATAAATAACACAGTTGGTTCTCATTACAGCCCCTGTTACTGGCCATATAGACATCTAACAAGCATACCTTTGTTCTATGATTTATGATATGGACGAGAACACTACGCACATACCATATCATACTCATTACTCAACTTCAAATCCACCCCGTAGCGGCATGGTCAACATGCATGTGTCACAACCTATAACTATGATATCGGCTTCATCAATCTTTAAAGCGGGTTGATGTTTTGCGCGCTATTTAAGATTCACATCACTCGTCACGAGGTGGTTTCAGCAGGGCACGAGGGATTCAAGCTTCAGCTGAGGACATTATACAGTACCTGCCGAAACCTTGTTGTCTCATTGCTGATGTGCCATCGTTAAATTGAGATTTTGGGTTAAAAATAGATTCATTCGTGGGTGGTTCTGTCTTAAGGGACTTGCTGGGTCGCTGTCAGTGTGTGGAAGCTCACAGGTCACATTCTGCGCCTGATGAGTTGTGAGCTTTGAACAACAGCCACATTCTGGGTTTCTCTTATCAAAAGGCGATCACTTGCCTTTTTTGCCTTGAGGCTACTGCTGCTGTCTTATCTCTGAATGCAAGAGATTGGGTAACGATCTTCTATGGTAATCCGGTTGAGTGTTAGTGGACATTGAAGGCCATCCCCGGAGGGATACATTTAAAATAAATTGCCTTGTTGAATTAGCCTAAGTTGAGAATGAGATTTGCTGCTGGTCTCCTCTGGCAATTCAAGCCTAGGCATATTTGACCCGTTGACATCACTTCAACTCCATTAGACAACATTTGAATAAAGGTATACAATGGCGATTGAGCACTTTACGTTTGGCATGATTGTAGGTGAAAATATGAAGATAAAAAAAAACACCATATAGGCACCGTGCTATATGGTTCCCTGCCCCTGATTTACATCTTCATCTCTTCCTGTCTCCGCCAACCTCAACCAAACATACCCTGCTTTCCACACCAGGTCAGAGGACAAACATGATTCTTCACTCCGTGGCCCCTGTATGGATACACTGAGTGGAGGGGGAGCTATCAATCATACGCACGCAGGGGGGCTGGAGTCGCGAGGGTGGTGGACGTTGGCAGAGTTGAGGTCATATGTTATTCCATGTGCGTGAGGTCCCAGTTGACGGCCGCATGCATGCCTTAATTATGACTTGACAGCTTGATTTATGTTTGACTTCCCGTTGCCATGGGTGACGGTGAGTGTTCCAGCGGACATGTTAATGTGTCGGCCTCCCCTCGACCAGTCGGCCTTGATGCCTGTCAAACCGCGTGTGATTGAATATGCATATCAACGCCAACGTCTCCCAGGCTCGCTTTTTCAGCTGGATGTGAATTTCACACAATCAACACGATGTTGTGAGCTGTGTTGCTCATTAGCCACATGATCCCAAAGATTATGTACAGTGGTAGGTATGAGAATGTTCAATTTGAACCCATTAGAGCAGTGGTTCCCAAAGTGGGGTCCGGGGACCCCCAGGGGTCCTTGAGGGAGTTCCAGGGTGGTCCCCAACTAAATGATACTTAGGAACCAAATGCATCCTTATTGGTCTGTAACTCTGAGCGTGTATACATACAGAGTTAACTTAACATTGATTTTTTGGGGATCCGTAGCCTAATGCATGTCATACTGGCGGCCCTTGAAATTTAAATAGTTGAGAATCACTGCTAGAGCCGTAAAAATCTTCTCTTATGGGGGTCCTGGCATATCTCTTCAAATGGGGGTCGGCGGGCGAATTAGGGGGGGGGGGGGGGTCCTTGGCACAAAAAAGGTAGAGAACTACTGATGTAGAAAACATTTGTAGAATCGGCTTCAGGTCTTAAACAGAAAAGTATATCGTTTTATTGCGTTTAGTGTATTTTACACTTATGTTCCTTTGTGGATTATGATTTATTATGGTTATGTGTTTTTTTTTTTTTTTATCATCCTCGGTTGGGAAAGCACTTTCCTGTTGTTTTTAAATGTGCTATATATAAAGATGACTTGACACCACACACCAGAAAGGTCTTTGTAGTTTACAGTAACAGCGACTCGGTTTGTGGAGAATCACCACAGAGTGGGAAGCGTGTACACTGTGGTCAACCATTTCTGACACACATGCATGTGTAATTGTTGTAAATTATGCAGCGACGCTAACAGATAATTACCTTTTAACGAGCCGGCTCAGCTTAAAGAGAGCAAAACTCTAAAGATAAACACTCTCATTACTTGCATCCTACCCAGTGACTGACAGAGGTGATTGCTATCTGTTAAAGTCTTGTTGTCAGGACATTTAGGCCGCTAGCGATGAACTCCAACCACTGCTGAGTCTCCATGCTGTACCATCTGCTGCTCAGGTACTTTGCAAACGTTCAACACCGCAGGATGCTACAGTGCATCTACTTGTTCTTGATGTATGTCCAAAACCTTTTCAGGAAATTGGAAAAAAAGAACCCGCTTTCCACTGCAGGATCCAAAGTTGTTATTATTTATTCAGGTTGGACACCACAGACGTTTAGCCAAATTTTATTTAAAGGAGTATTCAGTGATTCGGAGCTTTATAAAACATTAATTCAAGGTCGCACAGACAATAACAACAATCAGAGCCACACAACACAACCAGTGGCACAGCACAAAATGGACACAGACAACAAGTGCTCAAGATCTGTCCATTATCGTAAATTTATCTGGCACTGGGCACTTATGCCGCCCCTAGTGGTAGGTGGTGTGAGGCATCTAAGGAGTTTTTTGTTCATATGTTTGATTCGTTGAATAATATGAATAAAACCTGCATACAGACTTAACCACTTTCTGCTCTTTCTACACTTGTCAACCTGGGAAAAAAATATTATAGACCAGTGGTGGGACGGACGGACCCTGGTTTAAGTGAGTTAAGTGTAATCTATAATACAGATTGGTCTAAATAATGTTTTATTCACCAAACAAGTTATGGATTGCAGCTTTAAGTAAGAAAAGCATCACTTTGCTGTTGTGTCACATCGTTCGAATTGTATTGATCGTGCCATAAGGTCACGGCAGCTTGTATGTTGCGGACGCTCGTTGCCTTTGGGCCGTGGCCAGTCAGGGGTCAAGGGTCAGCCCCACATGCTGCAGGACGGGATGGAATTAAATCAATGTGGTCACCTGGTTTCCTTCCTGAGCCTGAGGAGTAGGCCTACCTGGTGGAGTGAATTTTACAACAGCAACAAACATTTAGCAGTACTAGTTTTAGTGCAATACTTGAAGTGAAGTCATCGTCATTTTGTGAGTGTGTACTTTTCGATCTGGAAGTGCATGTCTTTTTGAGTGTTTGTGTAAACACAAACATTGCAGAGGATGAGATGATGATGATTTATCATGCAACATTGTTTAACATTTTGTTTTTCACATGAGCCCAAAATAGGGATACAGTGGCCTTTATCAAGGCTCTCTAGTATGCCTTTCAGTGTAGTGTAGTCTAAAACTTCAAGTGACTTTCCCATGTTTGTGTTAGATCAAGGTGTTTATACTTTCAGTCAAAAGTTATCATGACACTAATCTAATTTGCCAGAGGACACGACTTCATAATTGTGATCAGATCAGACTCCTTTTCTGTGTTCAACATAATGTAGGCTAACCTCTAGAGAGGATAGAGGAGGAAGGAGGGAGCAGTAACAGGAGACGTCCCAGACTGCCTCCCTGCAATCAGGGATATCACTGGGTCATTGTGGACCAGGGCTGCTCTGGGACACAGAGCCATGTGGCTGAACTAACTCCCCATGCACCTGGTCCTTCATTAGATGGGGAATCCATAAGCAGTTAATACAATACCATGTATGCTGTATTCCTTTCATATGTACACTAAAAAAGGACTTGGGTTATTCTTTATAAAGATGACCCCCCCCCCCCAACACCTGCCACTCAGTTTAGACACACATGTGCACTCAGGACAACAGTAGAAATAAGCTCTCGAGCTCTTTTGTGTTCTATCCAATGTACAAATATATGGCCATGTATGCATTTTGGTCAATAAAAACATGAATCAATCAATCCAGAAATGCATACACCTAAAAGGATACACATTTTATGGTAAGTGCAAACATCATGATAATTTTATACTACCTGAAATGTGATGGATGCTTTTGATTTAATTCCACCTAAACTTCCAGACAGTATGGAAGAGATTTGCAGTCTGACTCTACTGATATGCTGACAGTCTCCTAAAAGCCTATAATAACACAACATTGATTTGCTTGCTAACAGGGTAGGAGGAGGCGTTGCTATAGGAATTCTAAGTCCCAGTAAACTCATGCATACATATTTACGCACGCACGCATGCGCGCGCGTACACACACACACACACAATCGAGTAATTCAATTATTCAAAGCAATTGGAGATGCAACAAAGAAAGTTTATATTTTATAATGCGAGTCGTGCCTCCATGGCTTTGTTCTGTGAGATGTGCAGTACAGTAAAGTCAGCAACTCATAACTCGACTCTGGCTATATGAATTTAGTTACAGTATCACCTGCAAAGTCTTATACCTCCTTCCATATCATCGCTGTCCTGTACTTTTAGTTTTTTCGTAATTTAACATCCTGCTAGTCTGTACACGAGTCACGACTACAGCACAAAAGTATCAAAAGTAGCAGATCCACAAGTGCAAAGTTAACACTGCTGCCACCGGTCCCTGAGCTGTATGGTGGCCGACTGGCTGTTCACTGCTCCTAAGCAGATAGGAGGATGGGGAAAATACAGGAGGACACATCCTGAGCTGTATGGTGGCTGCTCACCGCTCCTAAGCAGATAGGAGGATGGGGCAAATACAGGAGGGATACTAAAGTCTGTTTGCTGTTTGTCACAGCAGGCTGACCCTAACCTCAACCACTTAATCCCAATTTAATTGATTGTATTCCCAAGAGCTCCATATTGGGCCCATCCTGTTTTTGCTGTACACTAAAATATCTTTGCTAAAAAGACAAGCTTGCAGCACGTTCAACCCGCGTTATGAGCTTGTAGATCAGCTATTTTTGCAGAATAATAGCCCCAGAACAGGGATGCTAAGTGGTTAACCACACCACAACCACAACCGTAATCTGGTTTTACTCGCAGTCCACACACACACACACACACACACACACACACACACACACACACAGCTGTGTGTGTGTGTGTGTGTGTGGAGCAGTGGGTGCTGTCTGACAGGTCTTTGTGTGAAGTCATCTGGCTCGTCTTTGCAACCTTTTGCACACTGCGGTCTGCTGTTCTGTGGCTATCTGGCTATCTGAGGCATCAGGGTGTCCTGTGTCACCTGTAATGTTTCTCGGTGGGGAAGGGTCGTGAGAATGACCAGCGCTAATGAGCCTACACCAACCGCTGAGTAGTGCTGCCATATGTGCCCTAGATTCAAGTGGTTCCAGTGAGTGTCTGATGTAGAATCTCTTTGTTTTTCCATCAAAGCATCAAACACCACAAACACTTTCACGTTCTAAGACATTGGTTCTCAACCTGTGGCTCACTTGCCCAAATTTGTGATGATGGCTATGGCCGTATTTAGCCCAAGGAGTGTTTTTTATGCAAAACTAATGCTTTGGGATTCAGAATCATGAAAACCCCCTAGTTTGACACATCACATGCTACTACATTGGTTCATGGCTGTGTTTGATTCTATTCCCTACCAAAAACACACACTGAAACATGGAGAGAAAAGTAACAATTCTGAATCATCTTGAATTCTTTGCTTTATCTCGCATTTCATTTTTTTCCTCCAAATAATGTATGCATGGCTCGTCTTCAAATTATTTCTAGAGATGCTTCAATTCTTCCGAGTCATCCGTTTGAATAACTACCTCACCGCGGTGAGTTTGGGGATCAAAGACTTGGCTTGCAGTAGGGTAAAAATTGCCTTCTGGTTTGGATTTTATTTTTTGCATGTTGCATTAATATGTTAAGGTCTGTGAAGGCATTGTATGGTCCTATCAGTGCACTGATATAGGACCATGATTAAAGTTAATCCACACTTGCAGTTCAGAGTGTTATACCACAGGGAGAGTTCGAGTTATAAATTGGTTGAGCGTTTGCTTTAGCCACTTATCACAGGTTTTCAATGTTTTCAGGCCAAGGACCCCTTGAGCTGAAAGAGATGAAGCAGAGACCTCACACTAAATATTGTATAAAAGTGTGTTTCAGATCGGTTTTGCCACTTTAGTGTATTTTCAAACATTTAAACACCATAAATACTTAGTAAACTTGACCTTTGACTCTGTATTTGGTCTGCTGTTTTCTTTGCCAAAAAGCTCCACAAGCTCACAACGTCATGTGAGAATATATAGGGATGCTAGAGTTCAAGTTGTTAATGTACTGTATAGAAGAAATATCCTATCACACAAAGATTTGGTGGCCACACTGTACTAACTCTGAAGACCCCCTTCTCTCTCTCTCTCTCTCTCTCTCTCTCTGTTGAATCACAGTTACCATTATTAGAATTCCATTCATTCCGTGTCTGCTACATTCTCCATGGAGCATCTATGAGGTACAGGTATGGAGGATCTTA
Source organism: Protomyctophum bolini (assembly GCF_963924005.1). Lineage (NCBI taxonomy): Eukaryota > Metazoa > Chordata > Actinopteri > Myctophiformes > Myctophidae > Protomyctophum > Protomyctophum bolini. Next base: position 23,778,797 of record NC_137877.1, on the reverse strand, counting down.
AGATTAGTTTCTCATGACATTGTAATTTAGAGCTAATGTCAGCCTTCAGTGTCATAGCTGACAGATACTGTAACTGAACTGCAGCATTCAAACAGAAGTTATACAGGCAATCGTAAATTACAAAACTTAATTAAATTTTAATCCTGTTATTAAGAGAGCAATAACTTACCTGACCCTGTTTGTTCCGGTTAAACAAGCAATCTGCAGTACGCATTCAACTTTTTCCTAGATTTCATAGATAGTTTTGATATACAGTCACACTGTATTGACAAACAAAAATCTTTAAATATGACAATCTGGCTTCTGCAGTCATGAATTCATCATACAATGAGATATGAAATAGAGTTGTGTGCTGACTTTGAAAAATAATTAAATCTTCATCGGTCCACCACAAGAACCTTTTAATCATAGAAGAAGATTGTATTTATATTATAATCGAGCTTTATGTCCGTGCATTGTGCACCGTAATGTAATTTTAGGTCAACAAAGGTCAAGTATTTTCTTACAGAGCTTTGACCTCAACCACGAGGGGGCACAACGTGAAGTCTTTCGCCTCGCATATAAAAAGACATGTGTGACCCTTTGCCAATAAAGGCCAAACTCTAGCATTTGATTTCAGACCAAATTGCCTACTGTATCTAGCATGTGGATTCAGAATCATGAAAACCCCCTAGTTTGACACTTCTGCCCCTAAACGTGTTAGCGTGATATATACCATGCCCCAGGCCAAACGGTAACTCCTACACTGATTTATTTCTCTCTGGAACTTACCATTAATCCCAGCTTTCTCTTGATGCAATATGCAATACCAAGTTGCGGTGTTGCCAAGTATGCTTATTATAAGTGACTTTGAGCTTGTTTTTCTCGTCTTCATTATAGGCCTGCATGGTTGCTTGTTTCACGCACAACATCTGGCAACCACACTGCTGAGGAGCAAAGCGCCCAGTGATGGGCGTTCACTAGATACCCTCCATTTGGCTCCCTGGACTCCTTCAGTCACAGCTAGCTTCACACCGAGGGTCTGGTGGCACGGTCTGAACATTCACTACCCCGCTCTCTCTCTCTCTCTCTCTCTCTCTCTCTCTCTATGAGCCTCATCTATCTAACCACGGCCAGCCTGCCACAGGATGTATTTACACTGTTACCACTGCTTTGGAAAGGAAGAGAGCTCTGTCTGGCTTTAAGATGAACGATCACAGGGTTGTGTTTCTGAGAAACGAAGCTATGCATCAAAAATGTGGTGTGTTGGTTTTAGTTGGCTGAAACTGTAATGGCACAAAACCTGACGTTCAGAGGTAACCGTAGAAATGTTTAACATCCATGTCAGAACCACTTTGTGTTGTGCGTCAGCCAGGCATCAACGCACTGCCACTGTGTGTTGAGCAAGGATTAGTAGTACAGACTAGTATAATTATAAATGATTAGAGAACCACATTTTAACCACTATAGGGACATATTTTCTACTTGGTGTCACTCAGCAATGCAATGCATTGTAAGCTCATAGACCTGCTTTTTTGTTTCAATTGAAACGTTTTGAAAATGATTTACAATCATTATATACGTGCCCTAAATAGGCATGCCAGGTGGAAAGTGGTTAAAACATTGAATTCTAGCACATATTAATACAATATAATGATCACAACTGCTGAACTGCGGTATTTATAAAAATCACACTCGTGTGAAGTGAGGGGCACCCAGATTTTTTGGGGCATGTTGATGTTCTTTTGTCCGTGAAAAACGAAAGATGACGTAGCTGATTATTAACCCATAACAAACATTAAAGTCCATAGACTTGGCTGGCACAAATTACATCATAATTCACCCTAAACAAACGGGAAGGGACATTTATTATTAGGCTCTAAACAAACATTGAAAGTCCATAGACTTGGCTGGCCTATGACGACATTTCGGAAAGCCATGCATTGAAGGGGCTAGCACCCCTCAAAAATGTAGAAATCAAATCCAAGGTAGGACATAAAACTTGCAGTTGCAAATTGCAGCTTTTAACTGCAATCAACTATATATATTTCCCCCAAAATATCCTCTCATAACTAGATAGCAATATACTGTAGCCAGGTGTAGGAGCAGGCAGCATCTTGGTCAGGAGTATGTGTTACTTTATAGACCAGTGGTGTAGGCTACTGTAAAGTAACTATTACAAAACATATACATTCACTACTTCAGCCATACATTTCGGCCTTTTAAATATAGGCGACCTACAAGCTCATGCACAATGCGTAGTGATGCACACATTGTGACTCATAAGCTTGTAGAACTGCGCTATATTCAAAAGATTTTCATGCATTTGAAAACGTGTCAAATGGGAAATTCTACATAATGAGTACTTTCTGCTTTTGGTACTACTTTTGTACTCAAGTCAAAATTTTATTACGGACATTTATTTGTAACACAGTATTTCTAAATTGAGTTGAGACTTTTAAATTTGAGTACTTTAATTGTCCACCACTGATACAGAGTACAGACTGGTGTCTTGCAAAAACCCAGATACGTTTGGACGTTCTTTCTGTAGGAGGATTTGGAGCACGTTAAGGTCACAACCTGGCAACGGGAGATAACAGTGTGCATCGCACGCACGCACGCACACACACACACACACACACGCACACGCACGCGCGCGCGCACACACACACACACACACAAGGACATCCGTTGACAAGCCTCCTCAGGGCATCACATTGTTTGCCCAAGGAACTTATAGGAACTAACTGAAGTGGTGCTTAACCACTTAAACCCCATTAGATTGTGCATTACATTCACCCTGCATTCACGCACACATTCATACACCGATGGCGGGGGAAACCATGCAAGGCACCAACCTGCACACCAGGAGCAATTAGGGGTTCAGTCTTGCTCAAGGAGTCAAGGAGACCATATTAGTATTGTTATTATTTTACTAACGTGTATGTTTGTGTGTCACAACCTCACGGCCGTTGTTTGCGTTCATTTGCGACGTTCTGTTCGTGGTTCAATGACTGTGTTTTGTTGTGGCTTTCCTGCTGTCCATCCATGCAGTAAGCTCATAACAACATTAGCAGCTGTTGTCGCTTCGAGTTGCGGTCGTAGAGTGAGTGGATGGCTGCGGTGTGGTGCGGAAATCAGCCCTTCCAAATCCTATGTCCAGAGCCAGAGCGTAAGACAGAGTTATGACAATTCCGTTCATTTCATATAGGGGGCAGGCTCTTCTACATCTAGTCTTCTATTGAATGGGGACAACCAGAGGTTTACGGGATGCATTGGAGTCTATCGTGCAAGTACATGAACCACGGGACCAGGCCCCCTCAATGTCGTAACTCTGTCTTACTCTATGGCTCTGAGTGTGTCATAGCTTCGGAGGCAGGCAATGATGCTACACAATTGGCTGGTGGCGTTTCTGGCTGCGGTTCAAGGTATTCCTGTTGGCTTAGGTGGCGTTTGAGGGTATGGGGTCAAACTCCCATTGGCTTAGGTGGCGTTTGAGCCTCAAACGCCACCTAAGCCAATGGGAGTTTGACATCAATAGGCTGCGGGTATGGGGTCAGACTCCCATTGAGGATCATGATGACCGATGAAGACTAGGTGCCAAGGTCGCTATAAAAACGGGCCTGCTCCATTCCCATTGAAATGCATATACCGGCAGAATCTACCCTCATAGGTAGATTTAAATGGTGGTGTGACCGTGCCCTAAGTGGTTAATTCCTTTTCATGTCCTAGAAATGTAGTGGAGTCAAAAGTACAATATGTGTGTGTCTTTTTGAGTGGGCGTTTGTTTGGGGCGTAGGCTTGACTCCAGCTCCCAGTTTGGCACACCTGGTTCCAGTTCCCTAATCTCCCTCACCTGCCTGGCATCAGCTAATCATCCTCCAGTCTATAAGTGTTTGCTCTTCTCCTTTGTTCTCAGTGATATTCTGACCAGCTTCTTTGCCTTGCCTGCCTGCCACCTAGCCTGGTTAATAAACCAGACAAAAGAAAATTGCCTGCCGGCGGATTACGGTCTGGAGAGGCTCAATTGTACGCCCATTTCCTACACCAGAGAAATGGGGCGGCCAATCGGGACACGGTATGCAATATGGGCGGGCTTTGGTACAGTGACTTTCAATGCTTGAGACCTTTGACTGACAGTAGCTCTGACCAATTGCCTCAAAGAGAAAATGTTTCAACCCGCCGCCCTGGAAATGAAATCCAAGCTGAGCCTCCCAGGACTAATATCCTGTGGTCCGTGCGATATTAGTCTGGTTTATTAACAGCCTGCTCGACCACACCGAATATAGCAGATCTAGGCCTACAAGCTCCTTTTTTCCTCCTGTGTTTTCATAATAAACACCCTTGGACTTTGACTTTGTTGTGTTCTGCTTTTGGGTCTGCCAGTATTTACAAATCGTGACATTGTTACTGTCCACCACTGCGAGATTCTGAGTAGAAAGATGAACAGTTCATTTTCGAGGTTTGAATATTATTGACATGACCTTGCTCTCACAGCTTACCCTCTGTTTTTTTCGACAGCATAGAAACACCATTGATTTTTCTCCTTGGTTATTACATTTTCATACCTGAAGATATTGAGTGCGAGTGCGATTATTCTAGATGCAGGAATCCATACATCAGCACAAACACGCCAATAACAATTTTGCCTTAATGAAAAGTGAGGATTTATGATATTCTCAAGTTCTGCTGCTCCTCTTCCTGCTGTCAGCCTTATCGATACGCAAAACCATGTGATTGAGAAGATTATACTATTGACAACCATCTATCAATACATTTATGGAATCTCTGTATATTCTACTCACATTACTATATATCAATTTTGCGATGTAGAAATACCACAAAATGTAATCATAATTTATTAATTTGCCAGGGACTGATTTCTCATAGACATTCTTGGACAAGAGCCCATCAACTGCAAGTCATTGGTTCTGAAAGTGTGGTCGGGGGTTGCGGGTGATTTTGTAGAGGTTCCCCAGCACGTCATTTAATAGCAACCAAATGGACCCTTTTAAATCTGTTACTGTGAGAGTGTAGCCTACAAATGGAACCAAATGGACCCTTACAGGTCTGTAACTCTGAGAGCTTACAAATTGACGATTACGGGTGAAATTGAGAACGACTGCCAAAACTTTTACATAAACTCTCCCCTGTACTTGGTCCAGCTATGTTTAGGTTTACAACAACGCCCAGCTCCTCATTTGTTACATTAGGGGGGGTTCCATAGGAGGTGGGGAGGCAGGGAAGCAGGGGGAAGCAGCAAATGTTCCATATAGGCATAGGAGGTGGGGAGGGGAGGGGGGGGGGGGGGGGGGGGGGGGGGGGGCAGCAAATGCTCCACACAGCTCACATCTCTGCACTACATCACATAACCACACAATGGTCACCGTGGTTACTGGCTTACAGTGCAGGAAATGCCTGATCACTGTGTGTACATTGATTTCATGTATAAACAGGGGTTTACTCTCTTTCCTTTACTTAATTTGAATGTATCTATACCTTTTTAGTTACAAGTTTAAGATAAAGCAACTTAAAGCTGTATTATGTATGCTTTTCTTTTGTGAAGATATTCTTATTTTGTCCAATTCATAGGTAGTCTAGACTAGAGTATACAACATCACTTTTACAATTGGAGTGGATGTATTTTGTCTCCCTGCTCTTCTATTGATACATTTAGATTCTAAGTCTAGTTTGGACACAACCTTTGACATGATCCTATCTGGATCCTATCAAATTCAAACATCCCCCCCCCCTCCCAGCTTTATAGATTTGAGCTCTTACACATTGTTCATTTCATCTAACTAAGCTCCCCACACAGACATGATGGAGAGATCAACTGTAGCCCTCTCACAAAGACTATTATCTAACTATGATCCCACAACATCTCTGTGAGCGTGTATTTTCACAAATGTCTGTGAAATTGTGAATGTGTATTACTGTCATGTCTCGAGAACTGTCCAACCATTATACCTGCACAATATTCGCTCGACACTGCAAGCATGCTGCCCCAAATGAGTGCACTGGCGAACGTGAAGTTGTTCAGATGTGTGGTTCTCCAGATTGTATTGTATTGAGTATTTAATGCAAAGTCAATACAAAGACAGGTGTCACCCGCAAATTCAAAAAATATATTTTTCCAGGTGAAGACTTGCCTACATCCTCTGCTGTTGGTTTTAGCGACCAAGTCAAGATTGGCTGCCCCTAAGCCAATGGTATACTCTGAAACGCTGCCTAAGCCAATGGGAGCTCACCACTCGTGTAGTCAATCACGTAGTAGCGTCCTAGTCACGATTGGCTGCCTGTATTAGCGACCTAGTCATGATTGGCTGCCTCCTAAGCCCTGCCCCGCACCGCGGACGTCTGCACCCACACTGCATGCAACGCCGCCGCAGCTCGAAGCTACTGACAACACTGATTGAACCATGAACAGAACGTCGGAAAGAACAAACACAAACAGCGGCCACGAGTATAGGTCATGAGTATAGGTCATCCATCCACACAGAACTCCAATACTCTGTGGTGATGATGAAGAGACACATTACAGTAGGTAGATTTTTGCCTGTAACTCAAAAACAGCAGATCTACAAGCTCGTGCCATGCTGTAGCTTGTACATCTTTTTTTTTATTTATTCTTTGAATAATATAGATTTTTCATTTATTTTCTTACAGAAATCTTCTCTTCTGGTGGTCCCTCCCTGGCACAAAACATTTACAGATGGGGGGTCCGCAGCCAAAAGTCACGTCTCCGCTGTATAAACAAGTCCAAACGACCTTCATGTGTATGATGCAAATGGCTGGCATTGCCCACGAATGATGTGGATAATGGGTAGGGTGGCCTGTACTGACGTCATAGTACATTGTATACCTCTGATACTGCACCACTGGTGATTTACAAAAGAGTAAATGCAGACAGCAGACGTCAACCATGTTCAATGCCAAATCCTTCAGAAATGGCTGTTTTGATAAAAAGGTATTCATTGCTGTCATTGTTATGCTGGGCCACTCTCAAAGAAGCTGGCACATCCTTTGAACTGAGCCCCGTCGTAAAAACCATTTAGTCACACTTATTCACATTCCAGGAAGAATGAGTCACTGGAAGCAGCTTCGCTCACATGGAAGTGTCCAGAATTACAGGAGTGACCTCAGCAGATGCACCGGCCACCCAACATCCTGGGATGACTTGAACATTATGAAAATAGCCTCATACTGTACATGGATGGCATGCGGACACGCCTGTGACGTGATAACAATGCATTTCAACGTCCAAGTGAGACATTAATTTGCTAAGTTAAAAGGGGAGAGTCTGTTGGCTCAGTTATGGGAAATGGGCCAAAAAGGTCCCTGGACCAGAGTGATGCCTGCTGGTTCTGTTTAATTAACTAAACACGTGTTTGCACACATGCACGTGCATGCGAACATACGTGTTGCACGCTCACAAACACATAAACACACACGCACGCGCGCACACACGCACACACACACACACACACACACACACACACACACACACACACACACACACACACACACACACACACACACTGTAGGGTGGAGGTAGGAATGCCTTCCGAGCTCACAAACCTTCCAAACCGTCTCTTCCCATCGTTTAGCCTAATCTTTCTCTTATCCCCTCCCATGTTTTCTCTCCTTATCCTCCCTGTTGCTTTTACATTAGCTTCTCTCAAAACCCCTCCTTCCAGTTCTCCATCGCTTGTCTTGCATCTATAAGCCCAACCAATCCTCTCCCCTTCCCCCACAGTCTGCCTGCCTCTGATGAGGCGCGTGTCTCTCACTGTAGCCTACATGTGCACTGTATGTGTTTGATAGATAGAGAGACAGAAACGCTGAGAGGAAAGCGCAGTGTCTGTTCTGTAGATATGGAGATTGTGTGGTCACTTGCTCCATCACAGTGACGGCTCTGTGACAGTAGACCGCAGCCCAACAGCAGCTCTCTCTCTCTCTCTTTCTGTCTGGGGAGTGGAGACAACAAATGCACCAAATAAGTGGATACAGCATCAAGGACATATATGCCTACAACTATCTTAGTCACGATTCCTCGTGAAGTTCAAACCTTTTGCAATTTAACCTGCTAATTGCATTTCTTAGATACAGCGGTGTCCTAATAATGGTGAAAAGCATGCATTGGATATTAAGCTGGCTGCTTGCCAGTTTGGCAGCAGAATTTAATTACCGTACTTATACCACCAATACATTAGTACAATTGTTTTGGTGGCTATACAGTCCTAATTGTAAGCCGTTGCCACTTCTATATCCATTAACACGAAGGAGAGTTGTTGAGAAGGCCTACTAAATGGTGTGATAACATTGCTGAGAAAATAACCACACACATACTGTACATCAGCCCTCGTTCATGATAATAATATGGCTGCAGTAAGCAGTGAATGAGGGTTGTAATGCACGTGTGAATTGAGTCAATCCCCATGCAACTCAGTTTAATCACAATGGACATCATTTTACAGAATTATCTAAATTGAAAATGGCTTACGGCATCCAGTAGCTGCCTATATATGCTCCAGATACGAGAGAGTATAGGTTACAGGAATATTCACAACGGGCATAATTTAAAATAAAATAAAAAAGGCATATCATTTATATGCTTCTATAGACAAAGGGGAGTAGGTGACAGCCCCATGTCTGTCACAGTGTGTCTGTGTGAAGTCTGCCCTGTTTCTCACAGTGGGGGATCCAGTGCACGCTGTCGGCAGCAATCACATAGAAGCACTTTGAACTCTCTCCAGCAGTGCAGTGCATAATATATTATCGCCTCTGTAGGATGGAAACCTCATACGTCCAATACTGTTTACTTTTCAGGATTCAAATTAAAAAATAGCAAAATAGCTGATCTACACGCTCAAAACGCGGCACAATCTACTTTTGATGCTGTAGTGTGTCAATGCAGTGTGCAAGGAGGGTGTTGATTTACGAACAAACACAAAAAGTTAGAACGTGGAGATAAGAGGTTCCTGCGCTACACTACTATACAGCCTACTGCTACACTACTATACAGATGGATTTGCTTTGTATGGTGGAAATCAATAGCCCTTTGTTGATCAGTAGGCTACTGTGAATCATTATCATTAATTTCATATACTTGGTGAATTTTAATGTTTTATCTATTCAGTATTCATCCAGACACAAGCGCCACTCCACCGCATGACACGGCATACATATCAGCACCCCCATGTTTATAGCAATTAGCATATTCAGGGGGAGAAGAGAAATGACAGCATGCGCCATGCGTTGCTGCATGGCAAAGATCATTAGCTGCAGTCATACCATTAGCAGCTCATTTGGGGGGGGGGGTGCACTAAACGTCAGGCCCCAGGGCACGCCTGCAAACGAAGTGCTTTCGTTCATGCGAGGTGATGGGGATCCTCTCTCTCTCCCTCATTTGAGGCCTCATTATGCATTTTACTATGACGAACAGCTGCAGGGCAGACAGTCACGCAGGGGAAGACTGTCCTCTGGATCCCACCACCAGTACATTCAGTGAGTGCATGTAGACTGTCCTCTGGATCCCACCACCAGTACATTCAAGCTGTAAAGTACAGAAAGTACAACAGTCTACCTTGAGATATACAGTATACTGTCTGCAGCTGTAACCACTTAGTCTCATCCTGCAGCAACCCTATTTTTGTCATGTCATTATAGTTGAAAATTTATTTTTGGCGCAGCGGTAATGTCCCTTCTCACCGCCACAGAGGTTGTGGGTTTGAATCCACCGTGGTGCATGGGGCTTTGTCAGGCGTCTATGCGAACACAATTGGCCATGTGTTCGAGGGAGGTAATAAGCCAGACGGGGAGGGGTGATATTGATCATTGCGTGCTCTTACGGGCTGAGGCGGCACCTCAGCCTGCACATGTGCTGGGCGGGATGAGTAGGACGAAGACTCAATGTCCTCCCAGTGGGGGCTCCTCACTGGCAGGTGAGTCAGTAAGATACAACTTGTGGTGACAACACAGAAATCTGTGTGAGGAGGAATCAATTGGCATAACGACAAAATTGGGGAGAAAGGGGCCTAACACAAATATTGGCTACTCTAAATTTAAGAGAAAGACAAAAAAGACAAACGTATAGAAAATAAATACAATCTCCAAAAGTAGTGAATAAGCAAAAAATACACTCTTTCTCCCTCTCACAGTTATTGTATGGCTCTCTCATCTTTGTCTCCCTTGGAGTTCCCCCTCCCTCCCCATCTCCCACTCCCTATCCCTCTCTCCCTCCCTCCCTCAAAGTGACAAACTCTCCCTCCCTCTCATTGTGAGCTTGTAGATCAGATATTTTTGGCAAACAGATTTGATGTAGACTAAAAAAGGTGGTCCAACTCCAAGTATTGTAGGTTAGGTCTGTTTTACTAAGATTCACTTAACTCTTAAGTGAATAAGAGAAGAGAGCCCCGGCCCCCATGCACATCTGGAGCTCACACTTTAGAGCACCAGTCATCCCTCATTTCCATCACTCAATCTCATGTGGCACACACTCCCTGTCAAATGAAAAACATATTGGACAAGTGGCAACGATTGTGTTGTACACACAATAACATTTTCAATGTTATTTTAAATCTGACGTGACATGTAAAAATGGACTGTTAATCTCAGAGGTAAAGTCACACACACACACACACACACGCACACACACACACACACACACACACACACACACACACACACACGCAGTCACATGCAGACACAGACACACCACACTCATCTCAAGTGCAGAGAAGAAAGCAATAAATAGCCTATTATTTAAAAAACTAATCTGCAGGAAAAGTGAGCTGTACCTTAATTCTGTCTATCCCTTTCACCTATAGCTTTTTGCTTAACTGTCTTTTGATCACTCTTAATCATAAACCACTTACCTTCCTTAAATCCTATTTATCCCCGGCTGAATTCACATCCTTGGCTTGGCTGCTTTCTAGGGAAATCATTATCAACAAATTCAACAGTCATTTTACATTTTCACATGAAAATGACTGTTATTTGGAATTAGACCATTCCTCAGGATCTTGTTGTGAAATAAAAAAATATGTTTCACCAATGCTTAACATATTCTTTACTTGGAATAAATGCCAACGCCAATTGACACCTGGTTATAAAACTCACTTATAAATCCAATCTTGCCTAACTGAACAAAATAACGAAAATGCAAAGATTTATCATATCATATTTTATCCATGGCTTTCTACACAGAATAAATTGACAAATAGGGGGCGCTGTTTTCCAGGGTGGGAGGTTGGTTGAGTCTACATCCCATGGCTCGAAGAAACGTCAGCGCTGTAATTTGCTGGTTGGTTGTCCGGCAACCGCTGCTTTTTAAAGGAATATTTTAGCCATTGAGCTATTTTTAAGTTAATTAATTAATCGGCGGCTTATCCATTCAGGTAAATTAACCAATGCATGATATAAAACGCTAGTCAACGCCAATAAGATAGTCAAACAACTTTCTTGTTCAACAACCAGCTCGATTTGGATTTGTAAAGCTTAATTGCAACCAACATAAATAAGGCAAATGAGGATTAAAACAAACACACACACACACACACACACGCATGCACACACACACACACACACACACACACACACACACACACACACACACACACACACACGTTTCTCTACACGGTGACCTGCTTACACAAATCAACAGTTGATTTGACATATAGCCTACATTAATTGTTGTATTGTATTATGATATTGTGTAGGCTGTCCACAGTCCACACACAGTGCATGTTATAAATACAAACATTTTGGACACAGATCATATTCTAATTCTAATTGTTTTGTCATATTATTTTGCCGTTATAACTGATGATTACTGCATGTCTGACAGTTCTCATATTAACCAACTCGCCAATCACAGCGCAACCGTGCTTCTGGGCTATGGGATGTAGCCTGTAACTCTCACAGCTCCCTATATAAAGCGCTGAAGCGCCGTCATCCCATCCATACATACATAGCGACGCGTACGCATGCAGTATAAGCCAAGGTTAGTACAGTACTAGTAGTACTGCGGGGGTGACTTGGAGCGTCTATGCGAGAGGAAGAGAGCGCGCGTCCATAACGGGGAATATAACAATATCTGCATTATATAATATAGAAGAAGAACTGAAGAACAACTCCATTTACAGGCACTTGGAAAAAGTAAATGAATGAAGGAGACACAGTCTGTCCCGAAGCTTCTTCTTTCACCTTTTAAACCCGGACCCGTGATGGATCCTAACCAGAGTGTGAAGTGTAAGATAGTGGTGGTCGGGGACAGCCAGTGTGGAAAGACTGCCTTACTTCACGTATTCGCCAAGGACTGTTTTCCAGAGGTATGTATCTATGATGCATGGTGGTTTCAATGAACGATAGGAGATATTATACAGCCTAGAGTAGACCTTGGGTTCTCATTATACACTTTAATTTCAAGGACCCGCCCCCCCCCGTAACTCTGAGAATGTGCAAATGGACCTGTGAGATCCATTTGTACACTTAGAGAGTTACAGATCTGTAAGGGTCCATTGGGTTCCATTTGTAGTTTTGTACACTCAGACCTGTATGGGTCCATTTGAAACCCCCTCAAGGAACCCTGAGGGTCCCTGGACCTCACTTTGAGAACCACTGTACTGCCCTAGATATTAGTCTACCTTGTTGATATGATGAGAAATAAATGAAGGGTGTGCATTGGTTTTGTTGTAGGACAATTTACAATACAGGGTGTGTTACAAAGTAACTTATCTAAGCCGGACTGCCCGGACATGCAGTGTAGTTGCTCAAGAATGATGACATAGCCAGGCAGCCTAGTATCTTGGTTAGTTGTGTCAGTGAGTGTACGTGTGACACATGTCTGACATATAATTGATAATTAATGATTTCGATTCATAACAATATTTCCGTTTCTGTCTTTTCTGTTTTACAGAATTATGTTCCCACAGTGTTCGAGAACTACACAGCTAGTTTTGAAATTGACACCCAAAGGATAGAGCTGAGTCTTTGGGACACATCAGGTAAGGTGTCTTTTAATTTAGTGAATATATAATTTTTTAACAATTTCTCTTTTCTCTCATAGTGTAAGTGTACGTTTTAAAGTGTAAGCTAGAAACAAGTTTTGCAAGTGGAGAATTATATCCAAATAATTATGACAGACTTTAGATTCGAATCGGATCAGGGGGAGATTTACTGCATGTATGCCGTCTTTTTTGCTGAGCCGTCCTCTCCCACTTTCCATGTCTGGAGACACACACACACACACACACACATACACAATACATGTACACACACACACACACACACACACACACACACACACAACCTCGAGTCGTAGCCTTACTCTTCCCAATCAGTAGTGTGCCAACTGCCAAATTATAAACCTGCCCCAAAATACACATTTTCTATCAATTACACACCCCATGAATTCATGGAGATTTTCTTAATTATTTTGTGAGCCTTTCCTGAGCCAATAATTTCATGACAATCAGAGTCATGTTGACCGATGACCAGGAATTCAAGGCTTCATGGCATGTGTAATTGATTGAAATTGAGTATTTTTGGGGGGTGAACTACTGTCAATCTGCTATTTTCCTGCGAAGGTTTCCCCACAATGTGGATGCTGTGGTTTAATGCTGACACGCCACACACTTGGGTGACTTGTTGTTAGTGTTACCACACACACACACACACACACACACACACACACACACACACACACACACACGTGTCTCTGGGGAATCTCCAGCTGCTCCAGGTCTGTAGGTAATTACCTCCTGTAGACCCAGCCTTGGGAGATAGTTGGGTTGTAAACCCCCCAGCCTGCTGCCTTCTTGTGAGTTCACATTTGGTGTGGTGGAGAGGGGGGTTGTAGAGAAGGAATTTCGGGCAGAGGGCGATCTTTAGAGTAAAGTAGACAATACCTCCTGCCGACTGTGGCCTCCCCACCCCCAGAAATCTATTGGATCAGCAAACAACCGATGTATTGATGCACAACATTAGGGGGTCGGGGGGAGAACTCTCAGAGTTAGACCTATAACGCTATAATGGGTAATCTTTTTTGGACCCCAGTTGGTTGGACTCTGGACCCGACAACATTGTGGTTTAGATTAGAACATAATTGTCTTTATAGAGAAAAAACTTGCGATTGTAGATCAAGTTTTAGAAGTTGTGTTAGTTATATCAGCTGTATACTAGTCTATACGGTTATTTGCACAATTGGCAGATCTCAGCGTGCATTTTTAAATGTTGGTCTTTGTGTGAAACACGGCCAAATAAGTGGAACAGAGTTGCAGGTTTTCGGGGCACGCAAAGAGCACTTTCCTCAATCTCTGTGTGGGGATAGTTTCCCCCTCTAGCTCCAACCCTCTGGTGCAACAACCTGTATACACGCTGAACTGGGTCATGTTTGTACACGAATGAGTCCTCTCTTCATCAGTCATGTCATTAAAGAGAGAGTTTTATGAAGGTATGCCACATACCCATCCGTGGGTCACACCGCTGACCAATTTTTATGGGTTGTGAGGTTTTTATTTATTCTTTAAAAAAAATCTCTTTTTGGTCGTCTTGACCTTAAAATCTTTGTAGAGTGTAGAGTCAGTGGCGCTAAAATGAGATGAAAGTCAAGGAGAGCGGCCTTGCTTTACGGTTCTTTGTTTCTCTAATGTGCAGAGGTGTTAATGAGCTTTCTATTAAGTGGCTCATTAGCAGTAACTGGGAGGTCATCTATAGGGCATTTTGTTAACCACCACCCTGCCTCCCATGAGCCACACTTGTTTTTTTGTCTCTTGTGCTGCAGTTGTCACCTCAGGCTAGTTCATAACACATTGGTAGGCTTATGGGATGTCACAGGCCCTCGGGTACGGGCGGGGACTTGTGCTTTGAACTGTAACATGCTGAAATCCCCAGAGTTGATTCACCTCTCCCTTACGTGTCCATTTGTGGTGGTTAGGGTTGGAATCCTTTAGGATTGTAACGATTCCGGTTCCTTAACGACTCCCTCTTAACGGTCCGATTCCTATATGGTTCTTAAAGTGAAGTGAAGTGAAGCGGTTCCAAATGGACCCTTAACTTAAAGGTCTGTGACTTTGAGAGTGTACACAAATGGAACCAAATGGACCCGGTAAATGGAACCAAATGGACCCTCGCGGGGGCCATTTGGTTCCATTTGTACACTCCCAGAGTTATCGCGGTCCTTGAAATTAAAACGTATACCCCGCGTATTGTAATTGAATGCATAGCAGACGTGAAGTCCAGCTCTGACATTGTGATAAAAGCAGTTCGTGAAACGGTTCCAAATGAGATGGAACCGATTCTGGATGTTGGATCCGTTTTCCTCCAATTCCTTTTAAGTGTATGTACATGTACATGACCTGAACTTTGCACCACAGTGGACTGTGCATTTTGTTTCTAGTGAAATACTGTATTATTCAGACAGGCCTGTGGACTAACAAACAAACTAACAAACTCAGTTTTTTTTAGTGCTGCATGTTTGTTCTTGGGAGTGTACTGTTGCTACACTCCCAGGTAACAGTAAACATACTTGCATGTCAAGGTTAGAATCTGAACTGCTAGTTTTGTCAGCCACACTAGTCATGCTAACCTGTCAGAAAGTTGTCACCGCAGCACAAATGTTTCCAGTATTCCGAGGTAGCTGTCTAACTCACTTTATTTCACTCAAAATGGGAGCTAGATATATCACCGCCGGCGTCATATCTGTGCTTCATCTCGGAGGGGAGATTCTTACAGTACGGTGCAGGAGGGCCATTCTTTCTTTGATGACAAATGAGTGTGTGTCAGTGGTCAGGGATGCAGTAACCCCAGATTGAACGAGGTCCCGGGAGAACGCTTTGCTCAGCACATTAAGAACGTGTTTTCCATCATCACCAGGAGATTAATGTGCTGTTCCGTTTCACTGGTCAAAGGGGCGGGTGCGGAAAGGTCTTCAGCACCTTATATCTATCGCTTTACAAATGTAAGACGCAGCGCACTAAATGTTGTTTCTCAGAATGTACACAACGACTATATTATCTTGAGGTTGTTTTGCAGGCCGTATGTGTGTGTGTGTGTGTGTGTGTGTGTGTGTGTGTGTGTGTGTGTGTGTCTGTGTGTGTGTGTGTGTGTGTGTGACAATAGCATGTCCTTTCACACTGTTTCACACTTTTGCCATACACGTTTCTTTCAGCCGGGAGATTTTATGTCGCTTTGATCCATGGGAATGGCATTAGTAGGGTTAGTGTGCAGTGTGTTGTTGCTGAGGGATCAGGCTCAGGGTTGAGCAACAACAGGAGCTAATGAGGTGTCAGTCAGTCAGTCAGTGGTTCAGTGGTTGGACTCTGTACTGTGTGTGTGTGTGTGTGTGTGTGTGTGTGTGTGTGTGTGTGTGTGTGTGTGTGTGTGTGTGTGTCGCGTGTCACATGGTTCATTCAGCAACGTGGCTGTGTTGAACCCATGTCCCGTCAACTCAGAATGCTATCTTACCTAAACAACCCTCCATCCGGATCGATAGAGGGTTGCGTGCTGGCCTAATGGGTGTAATAGGTGAATGAAGGCCACATTATTTCCATGGTCCACTGGACATGTCCTCACTTCCCCCAAACGTGCCGGTTTATGTCCCGAACCCGACAAACTTTGCTGTGTGTCTTCCCCCCATCTCTTTCCCCGTTTCCTGTCTACCTGCTGTGATCTATCAATAAAAGGCAAAACCCCCAAAAATAGCTTAAAAGAAAAGGGGGGAAAAGCGTTTTCCAAACCACAGCACATTGTTTGTCCTGTAAAAACGAGTTAGTTGTTGCTCAATCCACCACTGAGTTGGGTTGGAAGTAAGAGGAGAAGGGGCACTTGTAGACAAAATAAAACATGTGTTTGTAACATGATGGCCATATGTTGTTCCATTGGCCTCTACTTGCCAAATAAGCTCTCATCCGGACTCATCTCATCCGGATTCCGGACCCAACCTGTGGATGTCATTATTACCTTGTCATCACATTATCAAACCACTTCTATAACCCATTTAGACCTGGAACATCTCTCATCAAGCCAGGAATATAGCCGTATTTCACAAGTGACACAAAAGTATCAAAAGTAGCAGATATACAAGCTCACGCCACATTTTGAGCTTGTAGATCTGCTACTTTTGCAATTTCTTTATTTAAATCCTGAAAAGTAACAGTTTCGAACATCATTAGGTTTCCTCCCAACAGATACGATTATAGCAACATACATTTAGATCGGATGACATGTAAACAGGAAGCCAGCTAGTTTAAACTCAGATCTGACTACATTAAGGTCACGACGTGTCGCAACGTGACACCGCGTTGGCTTGTATTTGTCTGCTATTCTCGCCCCAAATGTCCACCTGTTTTCACTGACTGAATGTTTGCCTACTACATGACATGTCTTGTCCAGAATAGAAGACGCTGGGGTTCAAGTGGTTGAGGAAAAAAGATTTGTGAATCTCAACCATGTTCGGCATGAAGGCACCGAGGTGCAGTTCACTGCCTGGGTTATAGTTAGTCATTATGCATTCCTTTCCAGTAGAGGAACTCCTCAGTCCCCCAGCAGCATGCTGCTTCCTACAGGCAACGCCTTTGTGTTGTCATCATCAAATAACAGCAGCTGTCGGTGACACATCAAGAGCACAGGAGGAACCCCCCTCCCACCATCCCCCACCTCTCCCAACAGCCATGATTAAATACCTCGGCCCACTCCCCAGTCTCCCCCGGCATCATTCTCCAGGGGTTTGTTTGCGTACCTGTCAGCTAAATCCGGGGGCGAGGGGGAAGCCATCACCTCGCTGTGTTTGGAGTTCCATCCAGAGGCATCTCCTAGGAGGAGCTAGTAATCTGGAAAAAAGAAACTGCAAGATTCAGAGAATTCCTGGCATTGGCACAGCATTCCACATGCTGCTGACGCTCTCTCAGAGAGTCAAGGTGGTGTTTGTCAAGACGGAGGCTGTTTTTAGATGCTCGGAAGGATTGGGTTTTAGGAGTTTGTGTATGAGGTCATACTTTTGTTTTTCTTTGTTATGAGAGGCCGCCGTCGTCACAGTCGGAGAAGTGCCTCTGCTAAGTTGATTATAGGCCTAATTATCTCGGATGTTTCATCTTTATTACATAAAGTGCCTCATAAGACATTAAAGACTGAAACATCAGCAGATGAGACTGAATCATGGCTGTTGAATGTCATACTGTACTTGGTTATATTGCTGTCAGAGTGTCGGACACAACTGGTTTATGATTCTTCATGAATCATGAGCGAATTGGGCATAAAAAAAAATACATTCAGTCCACGGAGTTAACGTGACTAAAGTCTTGGAATTGTATGTGATCGTAAATACAGCTTGCCAGCAACAAAACTGAGAAAAGAGAAAAGCCTGGTTGACAATAGTTTAGATGCATAGACAGCAATAATTTACCACTAGGATTAGGGGTGCAATGACTGATGGTGCCAGTGCCACTCATACGAAAGATATATATATACAGCCATGGTGGATAATGGTGTCCAATAACTGCAGTAATGGCATATTATTTACACTCTGGCAATGAAAACCATTTCATTTTTCCAAAAGTAGGAAAATATTATTGTCTTCCACCATTCATTATTTCATTTTATGAAGAACCTATTTATTTTTAATGAGTCCAAGGTGAGGCTAGTGGTCAGAAATAACTCTATTATTTTATGCTAGTGTAATTCCCACTCTGTGCTTCAAGCTAGGTAGGGGAAACCACAGGCGTAGCTGTTGAGCTGCTTGCTTGAGATCTTATTAATTCACTGAGGTCCTCAGTACTTACTCCCATAGCATTAATTAACTTTGAAGCAGTATCTGTGTTTTTGTTTTTGAGCACATAACTGCAGTGCTGATGGTGGCAGAGACATAGCCTTCATGGTAGAGATGTCTTTCACACTGTTCACAGAATCACAGTCTTAAAGAATTCAGTATTTGCTGAGGCAAAAGGAGTCTGAGACACTATAAATATAAGATAGTACATGACACCACTCAGGTTGATATAGTCAAGTAGTTTTCTAGACTAGAGAAAGCAGGGAGAAAGGAAGGATCTCTACTGTATGTACCGTAGAAAGATGAGGCAGGATCTGCCCTTTGTGACAAGAACACCACACTGTACCCAAAACATTAAACACCAGGCCTGTGCAATGGCATCTTGACTCTCTGAAGGCTATAGATATACTAACATAACAATATCAATTGTATATATTGTACCACAATTCTCCCACAATGGTATGATTTGTTTTCCTGCTTCAATTGCTTTATATATAGAAAAGCAATTGGTGGAATGTTCCTTCTTTTTTTATTGAAAAACAGACAAACAAACAAAAGTAATGTCATGTTTTGATTCCTCTTGTCTTTCCAGGTTCACCCTACTACGACAACGTGCGACCTCTCTCCTACCCCGACTCGGACGCCGTCCTCATCTGCTTCGACATCAGCCGACCGGAGACCTTAGACAGTGTGCTGAAGAAGGTGGGTGGTAAAAACTGTCCTCGGAGGAAGTCAACTGTTTATTTGTAATTTGTTACTAGGAAACGTAGAAGGAAGTGGCTTGTTCCTCATAACAGTGTACGGAGTATCCCGACCCCTATTATATATAGTTATATACATATGTCTAGAAAGGCCACTCTTCCCGATACTGGGTCAAGTGGCTTCTAAAAAAACCCATCATCTCCTCTGGCAGAAATCTAGGTCTGTGCCACGGAGGGAGTGAGGCCACTACCGTTGTAGCTCCAACGAGAGGGTGCTAAGTCGTACAAAGGTGTCACGAGCTGAAAATAGCCGATTGACAAGCTTGGGCTTGCTATGACCAATGGTGCAGCAGCCGCACCCAAACGACATACAAATATATAAGCAGAATCTGTGCGTGACATAGGTTTACAACAACATATATGAATTATGCTTAAAGGGCAAGAGCACTTTGGCAGAGGTTTGGGTTTTTTGTAGTTACCTTGCCATGGTCCAAAGGTGGACAAGAAATAAAAAATTATTGATTAGAAATTGATAATACATTTTTGTTCCTCACTGACTTACATTGTACGGTGAAACAGCTCTCAACGTCACTCTTTGCCTGTAAACGAACACAAACCAATTTGATTCAGACAATACAGAACATCACCAAACCCAGTACTTTTAGTAGTTTATTTTTTAAGTAAAAATGTTGATTGTACTATTTGAAGATCCGGATCCATGGATCCAGTCCGGGTTGTCCTTTCCCTAATAAAATGAGGGAAGGAAAATAGATCCGTGAGAGAGGGGTGAGCGGGGGTTTAGATGACCCCGGATCCTCTGATCCTCACGTGAGGTCATGTGGACCGGACCTTTGTTCCCTGCAGAGTCCCAGACATGGCCATTGAACCTAGCCTGACCTTTGACCTGTGATGTCAGTCAGGGTTCACATTGTGCCAACTGAGTGGAGTGTGGTCCAAGAAGAAGAAACGGGAGGTAGCGAGGGGGGGGCTTCATACCCTGGAGGGAACATAATTACCGTCTGTTTTTCTGTCATTCGTCCCCTCCGTTAGAACACACACAGACACGAGCTGGAGAGAGAGACATGGAGACGCCTATTACTGAACAAACACTCTAGCAACTGGAATATAGAGCTATTCAACACTTATTTTTACCAAAGAAAATCACTTGCCCTACCTTTAAACTGGTTAGTCGTGTTCTTCCTGCGATTCCTACAAGTGTTAGATAATAACCCTTGTAAGAATTGCAGGAAGAACATGACTGCAACAACTTCTCTCTTTGGGTACACAGACGGCGTCACTCGTTTTATTTTTGATCACAACAGCACATGCCTAGAGATGCCGCATCATTCGTGCCATCACTCTAGCTACCCAGAAAACCCTTCCCTTGGCTTAAAGGGACAATGTCCCATCATGATGTCCCTTTAAGAGACAAAACCTTCCTGACCTGAACCTGAATCTTGTCCCACCTGTTGTAACCTTAAGCCACAACAGTTCTCACGTGGCATCCAGGAAAACGGTCCTCACATGTGACTATTTTGTCCAAAGTGTTGAAAAATAGTCTTAAGTAATGTAAAGTACACATGATGTGAACATGTACGGTACTACATCATTATTTTTAGATGTATCCTTCAACTTGTTGTTTATGCCACAAAATGACGGGTTGTACAGGTTTTGTAGTAATTGTAGAAATATTAGACCTTAACTTTTGAATGTTTAAGCATGTTCTAATCATGTATACTTTAATTAATTAAAATACATCCCTGGCACAAAACATTTTCAGATGGGAAGTCTGCGGCCAACTGCATATACAGTACTGCATGTGGGGGTCCTTGACGTGAAAAAGTTTGAGCATCACTGTTATAGTGGCAGATAGAACTGAGCATTGTTGTCCAAAGAGGAAATTGGAACATCATCATCTGGTCGTGGAAAGGGAAAGGAGAGCCAGTTGTTCATGGCATGGAGGAGGCCTGGGAAACTGCATGTTTTTGATTTCCGCAGTCAGTATGGCTGAACATAACAGAGAGGCCCTTTGTGTTGTTGAGGATGACTGCATGGCTGGGCAGCTGCATCAAGGTGGCTGAGTCATTTGAAAAGTTCTCCATTAATTTTTCGGCACAACTTGTTTTTCTGCACAATTCTTGATTTCTGTAGTGACTCTTGGTCTCAAATGGCCACAGAAATGTTTCACTTTGTAGCTGGTTTCCCCCCTTTCTTTCTGATTATGAACACCAAGGTCATCACACGTTTAGCACTGACACTGATCATCCCTTACAATACATCGTCATTTCGAACTCATGCCATGTGGACGAAGATGCAGAACTTTGAAATGGGGAAAAAGTTAGTTTTAGTATGAATTTTGTCCCTTCAACTATTGCTGCACTAAACAAACTGCCTCGCTGATAGGATGTTTTTTGTGTCTACTGGGGACTTCATGTATTGTCTTGCCGGTGGGTGTGGTGTTGTTCTGTGCTATATGATTGTGTTTTTCTGTTGAACAAGACTATTTAGATGAATATGGTCACCTGTGAGTTTTATAATTCATTTTAAGATTCTACTCTTTTTAAAGCCCTAAATGGTCAGGACTCAGGCTCCTCTACGTGTATCTGTGATCTTTTAACTCCCTATAATCCAGGCCACTCTAGACCACTCTAGATCTTCCAGGATTCATGCCTTGTCACAACGGGTGACCAGGTTTTTGCCTCTTTCAAATCTCATTCAAAACTCATCTCTAATCGCACAGCTTTTTCTTAATTTATGAAGTTTCTGATCTTTATTGTATATTTACTGTTATCATAAGGCACTTTGTAACGGTGCTGTATTATTATCCCTGAGGGGACAATAAAGACTATTATTTATTATTCATTATTTCTTTCTTCCTTCCATAGTGGAGAGGAGAGATCCAGGAATTCTGTCCCAACACCAAGATCCTGCTGGTGGGATGCAAGTCAGACCTCCGAACAGACCTCACCACGCTGGTGGAGCTGTCCAATCACAGACAGACGCCAGTGTCATATGATCAGGTGAGCACTAGCTCGATAGTGGAAAATATTTGATTTCGGTTTTGGTTCTGTGTAAATTGACCGTTTTATTGCTCTATCAATGTCCCAATTATGTCGTAGGGATTTAAAAGCCAGTCAGTATATTTTTTTATTTTTTATTTTGTGACTTAACACTCGCTTTTTTTGTCTGGCAGGGCTCCAACATGGCCAAGCAGCTGAACGCTCCCTACATCGAGTGTTCCTCCCTGCAGTCTGAGAACAGCGTCAGAGACATCTTCCACGTGGCCACGCTGGCCTGCGTCAACAAGAACGGCAAGAACGTCAAGCGGAGCAAGTCCTCCCGGGCCACCAAGAGGATCTCTCACATGCCCAGCAGGCCCGAGTTGGCAGCGGTGGCGTCGGACCTGCGCAAAGACAAGGCTAAGAGCTGTACGGTGATGTGACCCGCCCGCTTTAGAGGGACACTTTGTGGATGCCATGGATGGTACAGGGACAGAAGGAGACAAAGGGAATGTGGGCCCAGTGCATGGAGCAGCCGTCCAACGTGTGCCAAGCAATTGAACGATGGGCCGCTCTGCACTTTAAAATCGATTTGGCAACAACGCTCCCCAACTCTTCGGAAGTGAAGTTGCCCTTACACGGTGC
Organism: Protomyctophum bolini; assembly: GCF_963924005.1. Lineage (NCBI taxonomy): Eukaryota > Metazoa > Chordata > Actinopteri > Myctophiformes > Myctophidae > Protomyctophum > Protomyctophum bolini. The sequence continues at coordinate 23,755,704 of NC_137877.1, read as the reverse complement.
CATAGGACAAGCGCACAAGTTAAAGCTAACCCTAACTGGGAGGAGAAAAACTGAAGGAAATGAAAAAGAGAGACTACTAAAAATGCCTCGGAAAAAGAATGGATTTTCTGCCACTGGTTGCGGTGTACTGTAGGCTACAGTAAGGCGAGCCGATAAGAGGGAGATGTGTGATCCGTTGCTTGGTCCTTTTTGCGTTCCTGATTACCCTGGAAATGACATCATGTCTTTTTTTTTTGGTCTAGGTCAAAACCTAGACAGGAAGTGAGCTAAAAATGGTGTCGTGTTTTAATTACTGTCCTCAAAACAAAATGTGAAAAAAACGGATTCTCCGGTGAGATGATTGTTCCAGTAAATAACAAAAATAAAAACAAATCAAGAGACTGCTGCTGTGTTCTCCCTCCAGTTTTAATATCTGCAGAAGTCAGATGGATCTCTGACACTGAGACCCCCAATGACCCCTGGGGGGTCTGGCACTAAGGAGCGAGACGGACGTTAAAAGTGACAGGAACACTGTGGTACCGATCGTCTGACTAGAATGGATTGTCCTTTCTTTTACTTTTGTGTTACTGCCTTGACAAGTTTTGCCAAATGGATTTTAGTATGTTTGTATATTGTTTGATGATAATGATGCTGTTGCACAGTCTTTTTCTCCTACTTTTTTAATGTGCCCATCTCTATTTTTTTGCATATCACCCTGGAATGGATTTGAATCTCGGTATAGCCTGACATTGACGCTTTTTGTGTTTTCTTTTCTTTTTTTATTACCAAAGAAAAGCTTGTGGATTTTGCCGCATATGAGGAAATGCTCATATTAGTTATAGTATGCAGTCTGAGAGGATTGGGAGATTGGCTCTTTGTAGCTCCATCACACTGGTTCTCAAGCAAGCTGTGGGACGGGTGGCGTGGGGCGCGAGGGAGTGGGGGGTCACAGCCTGAAAAGTTGAGAACCATTGATCATTTCGGTGTGGCTGCGCCACAGTGGCCCATGCCCATTCTGTCATTCTTAAGTTTGCTACTGGGCTGATGTTTAAGATCTATGCCTCATGTGGAGCGTTTCCATGGGGTTTCACTGTCATCAGTGCTGACAAAGTCACACTGTCTCTGAGCCTTATCACCTGGTGCCCAGGAAAGTCATTGCACAGAAATCCACCCCTCCCGATGTGACACGTTGTGAGCTTCTGCTATTTTAGATCTGCTATTTTCAAAAACGGGAATATTTTAAAAACATTTTAACAACGCAAATCACAAAATATTTATACATCGGCTATTCATTTGGGGGGCTTCACGTGTCGATAACGCACGCCGTCTGAGCTGCTATGCCGTGGTGAGATTTGATCACGTGAAGCAAAAACCATTGCTCCCTCCTTCCCCCTGATCATCACTATCCATCTCAGCTGAATCCCGGGGGAGGGGGACTATCGCCTGTTCACTGTCAGCTATGCAACACCTGTTTTGGCCATGATCTGAAACGACTGTCTTTCATTTTCATGTCTTGTAGTTGCTGAAGGTGCTGGTTGTCACTGCATGTGTTGGTGGAGTGGGAAAGTGCATAAAAATATAGTGTATGATTATTGACATTCAAATTACGCCGTCTGTCAGTTATGTAACACAAGAGGATAAAATGACTTCATCCATCCCAATGTGTGCCCAACTTAAGCAATTGTAAACCTGACTTGCAGCTGGTGTGGTTTGGGCCTTAGAAAATTTTATTTTTGACTAAATCACATTGTCTTTGACAGTTTGACTTAGGCAACATAACATGGCCAATAGGTGACACTCTTGATACTGCTGGGGTGGTAACAACATGATCTTTTCAATAAGGATGGAGGTCATTTTTACCAGAAGTGGCAGGCCATTATTTTTAGTAGTGTGACAACTTGTTAATTGCTGTGTACTTGGACCACCCTCCAAAAGCTACATCAGTTTGGCTTGACTTTTCCTACTGTTCTGCTTTAGGAAGAAGATTATTCATGTTCACCAGTCTAAATAACAGGACTGGTGCACATGAACATAACATCTTTAGTTCCAAGTCAACTTCCAAACCCACCGTCAAAGCTTGTTAATTTTGTTTGAAGAGAGGAGATCCACTTAAAGGCTTTATGTGTTATGGGCAGACATTCTAATAAGTAAGATTCCAGGTTCTGTATCAATATCTATCGCTCTCAGCCTGCTCAAAAGTGCACTGCACTAAAGTACCAGACACACCTTAGATCTCATGTCATGTCTCATATTTTTTTCTTGTTACTTTAGTCTTGCTTTCTTGATATTCTCCATGGCAGTATTACCAGCTATACTGGGTGTATGCTCTCTAGGAAAATTGTTGAATTAACTTTGACAACATTGACAAGATGTTAGCTGTTAGAACGTCAAGATTATCTGAACGTTAGTCCATTTGTATGTCTGTATGATGGATGTTTCCACAGTATTTATTGAAGTTATATATATTTTTTCCTCCTTGAAAATAAAGTTTGATGTACAGTGAAAACACCTTGTCCCGAGTCTTGGAAGTGGTAATTAGTTTGGTTTTATGAAGAAATCAAACAAAATGGCAGTTTTCTTTCTTGTTATAAAACATATTTCAGAAGTGCCATGTTAGGGGTCTTTCAGTTAATAGTTATCCAGCCTTGAAGGACCATTTATTGAATACTGTATTAGTCAGAAATGTAAGCAGCACGTGGTACAGTCAGACATTAAGGCTTAAAGGACGACACAAAAAAGTCCCAGGACTTCCCATTGTGGCCCTATGTATTCATTTCAATTCGTCAACATAGCATAAAAAACGTACAGCATAAAAAACGTACACAAGTCATGTCATCAACAAACACTATACTGTATGTACAAAATTGAAAAAGCAAAAACGGCAGCAGTGAATGATACCTTTCAATGGGAATCAACCTCTCCAGATTTATTTTCATAGCCTGGCTAGACTCATTGTTTTCTTTGCCAAGGCTCTCTGGCTTATTAACCAGGCTAGTCTATTCAGGTCCATTTCGAAAGAAACCAGTATTCACAGTGACATCTTTGAAGGGATGGTGTGGTGTTTGTTCTAAATTCTGGTGGTGCCAGATCATGGTCGCTCGCTCTAGGGTTGTGGCTGTGGGTGTCACTCACTTTGGAGAAGTAGGGTATTGAGGGCACTGTGCCTTTTGACCATACCTAATGGTACCTAATTCTAGCCATTAGCAGTGAGCGCCCCTGCTGTGTACATAGTGGAAGTCTTGTCTACAATTCACTCATTCACTGGCACTTCCCTTCATGTTGAAACTGTGTGGGAAAAACACATTGATAGGTCTAAGTACTGTAGTTCACCTTTTAAGCTGAAAAAGCCTGTTGTGATTATCCAAGGCAGCAGTTTCAATCGGTGTTTCCCGGGGGAAGCTTATAAAAGGGTCTACCGCTGGAGCCAATAAAGAAAAGAGTCAAAAAGTCAAAACGAATGTTACATCTTGATTACACGTGCTCGTCTCCTCACTCGGAGCAGACACTTGGAATCAGAGAGTAGTGTGCATCAGTATCAGTCCAAAAAAACAGGGAATAAGAATGCACAGCATCCATCCAGAATCCAGTGGTGGAACAAGTACTCACATTATTTTCTCAAGTAAAAGTATCAGTACAGTAACGTAGACATAATAATAACCGCAATCTACAAAGTAACATGTAACTAAAGTTTGCAAATACTTCTAGTCGTGTAAAAGTACAATGTTTGCTTCTGAAATTACAGTACAGCACTAGCACTTGAGATGAGTAAATGTACGTACAGTATGGATAATAACCCTGCTTGCAATATCAATGAAGGGACATTCACTTCCATTATATATCTATATATTTTAGAACTATGATTCCCAAAATGAAAAAACGAATATTTTCGGAAAATGGCATTGTCGTCATGAAACGAAAATGTATCAACTTTAAAAATGCAGTAATAAATAAATTTACGGTGCTTGTGTCATTTCGGCGTAAGTGTCAGGTAAGTGTCAGATGCCAGACACTAAATCGTCCATTATAAAAATAGATTTTGTTTTGTCAAAAAACAAATGTGGTGAAATGTGTACCAGTATGGAGGTCACTTTGTGGTCCATTCCTTTTTCTTTTTTTCTTGTCTTTTTAGGTCTAAAAATCAGTTGTCTTGATGCACTGAATCCCTATAGTTTGAAAAGGCACCTTATTTTTTACATTGATGTTTGTTTTTTTGTAACCTGTTCTGGCCTTCACCCTAAAATCAGAAAATTCCACCTGCTGAAACATGCTGTCACCCTGTAATTACACACACCTGTCTGTCTGGCTGGCTGCTGCCGCCTCCATGACTCATGCTGCACATCCAGTAGTGTTAAAAGTGCACTAACAAATGTAATCATACCATTAAGGACAACCACTTCCAGCATGTACCGCAGTACAGCCACCCATCCTCATGACAGAGGAGCAATAACATTGAGGACACACAGTGTTCATCTAACTCTGAACGTAAACAAATGGACATGGAGGCAGGGGCCCCTGGGCCAATTATCTTTGCATGCACCTGTAGAGACTATAGTCTGAAAGGTTCTTATAGGAGACCCTGCTATGACCAGGCTGAGGGCCCTACACATTTCAGTGCTAACCTATTGCTCGATTATTGTAATGCGCTATATATAGGCATGGACCAGTCTGCCCTCAGACGTCTGCAGCTTGTGCAAAATGCCGCCGCTTGCCTCCTCACTGGTATGAGGAGGCGTGATCATATCACTCCCGTCCTTGCCTCACTCCACTGGCTACCTGTTAATTTCAGAATTGATTTTAAGATTTTATTATTTGGTTTTAAAGCCCTAAATGGTTTGGCCTCCCTGTATTTATCGGTCCTCATGGACCCATACACCCCAGCCAGGGACCTGAGGTCAGCTGACCAGCGACTCCTGACTGTGCCCAATTCTAATTACCATACTTTTTCAGTGGCCGGCCCCAAACTCTGGGACTGTCTGCCCCTACATATTAAGTCTGCCCGCTCCTTATAGGCTTTTAAGTCTTTAAAACCCATCTCTTTTCCCTGGCTTTCAATGTTGTTTGACCTAATTAACCTGTCTAAATACTTGTGTTGCTTCGATGTTGTTTTTACTATGCTATTTGTGTTGATTGTATGCTTGTTTTATGATTGTGTATACAGCACTTTGGTTGACCTTCTGGCCTTTGTAAATGTGCTCTATAAATAAAGTTTGGTTTGATTTGATTTGATCCCGGGGCTCCCCCAGATTAATGTCGAAGTGTCCATGAGCAAGACTCTGAAGCCCTAATTTCTCCTAATGTATAGGTTGGTGCCTTGCATGGTTTCCTCCGCCATCGGTGTATAAATGTGTGTATGAATGGGTGAATGTAATAATCTACGTAAAGCGCTTTGGATAAAAGTGCTATATATATATATATATATAAATGCACCATTCATCTTACCATTTATGAGGAAGATTTTACCGTTTAGGGTGGATGTCGACTTTGAAGCAGTGAATATGATTTCTGACATTCTACCGAGCTATTACACAATGCTTATGTCTGCTCAACATATGAGAGGAATGGAAGAAAGAAAAAAAGGCCTGGCCAGCTGATGTGCAGAGCGTCTGAGGAATGCAGCTCCCCATGATGATGGATGATGTTCTGATGATACCACAGTTGTTCGGCAGTGTGAGAGAAATAAGCAACCAGGTCTATGAAAACTAGAAGCACTTTAAACCTATATGTGCATCGGCTATTTGAAAATAGACGATCTACAAGTTCACAATCTGCTATAAATTTATTTATTTTTACGGGGACATGTGGAATATCATCTATCTATGTCATGTGTCAGTTTGACGACGGACCCTGGCACAAACAGTTTTCAGATGGCTGTACACGGACAAATACACTTTAGAAACAAGGGCAAAAAAAAAAGTAAAGCGACTTACAGAAAAACAAGGCCAAAATGATGATAAGAAGCAGAAATGACAACACTATTCACCCTGCTGTTTTCTTTATGCTCTCTTATCGTTCTTTTGTTGGTGTTCTCAAATCTCTCCCTCCCCCCCTGTGGGCAGTTTATCAAGATGAACTCTGTAGAATGTTGCAGACGTGTGCGATCCACTGACATTTCTCATCAGCCGGGGATTGTTAAACCGCTGACAGGTTAATACACGTGCATAATAATTCCAGACCCGACCAGCTCGGTACATAAGTCATCTTTAATGACTAATAGCGTTAGAATTTGTCCTCCTGATCAGATTTGGTGTGTGTGTCCCCTAGCTATATAGCTGCCTTCATGTAGTGGCAGCCAGCAGCTGGGTCTCTCTCTCTCCATCGTCCCCAGTGAGTCCTTGCCCTTGAGCAGGTTCTTTCAAGATGTATTAAGGACACAGCATGTGTCACTGTCACTGTCAGTGGTGGACGAAGTACGGTATATCATTGCTGTCGGGCAGAAACCGCTTATCTCCATATTCAAAGTTATTGTGTTTTTTTCCCCCCGTAAACTAACACCCCATCATCCTACAGTGTCACACGAAAGCATCAAAATGTAGCAGATCTGCAAGCACCACATTTCGACCTCAGGTTCGCCGGGACGCTGGCTCCCCCAGGGCGGGTAGAGACGGAACATGGCCACCCGGAGCTCCGAGGCTCACCTCCAGCTGTAGCTCGGCTGCCCCACCTGTCCGAAAGGGCACCCTTCCTGGGTACCAGATGGGATGAGTGACACCCTCCCGGCTCTGGTAGGGATTAAGTTGTTATTTCATAATATATACAAGTTTGGTTCCCAAGAGTGAGTCCCTTCCTAGAAATGTAGTACAATATTTATATTTGAAATGTAGTGGAGTCAAAAGTACAATATTTCTAATTGAAATGCAGCAGAGTGAAAGTAATTTGCTTGCAAAGAAAACAAATAATCCAAAAATTTACTTAAGTACAGTATACTCAAATAAAAGTGAGTAAGTAATATAGGCTAAGTATTATCTCTGCCAGCCAAAGGCAAGGCAAGAGATTATGTTTACCATGTGCATTGATGTTTGGGGTTAATTTGGCAAACATCGACCATTCAGTGCCAAATCATTTGTGCACGCTGCCAGGCAGCAGGCCAAGGAATACACTCCCAAAATAGTGTTTCAATCCTTCAAAGACAAGTTCTAATCTAATGTCATTGACCCTACCTTTAGTTTAGGGTTTCAACACCAGTTTCAAAATTCCTCAGATTGAGACGTACACACACACATGCGCACGCACGCACGCACAGTCGCACACACACAGTGACTCCCCACAGTGCCTACGCCACCCCACCACACAGATACATTGGATCACATGCAGCACACACGGCTCACAACACAAAAATACATAACACTGAATCAAGTAAGGACAGTTAATTTGAGCTTATTTTAAAAGCAACATCTGCTGGCAGAGATCTGAGCTCTATAGAGTGCACCCTGCTCTAGTTTAAGCTTTAGATTAGAACAATAAGCTTAAAGACGTTTTATACTGTAACCTTTATGCTGCACTCTTCATGCTGTACTCTTCACACATCCACAACTACAGTACATTTAATACCTCGACCTATCGACCTAAGAAAAGGAAATTGGTTTTCATGGTATAGTAAATTGCTGAAATTATTTGAGTAAATGTTAGTTGTTCTCCACTACCGATTTAGTATGTCACGTAGGCCTATACGGTATATGTAGCCTTCTATAGTCTATGTATAATGTTATGAACATTGTTTCTCACTGAATATCAGTTATTTTAATGGGTAAGGCCCAAACCACACCAGCTGCAACTCCTTGCAACTACTCACAACTCCTTGCAATAAAACAAACGACACCAATGCAACTTGCAACTGCCATTGGGAATAATGGTTGCAAGTAGTTGCATGTTGCAAGGAGTTGCATGGCGACCCTCTGGTGTGGCTTTAAGGCTTAATAGCTGTGATTAGCTGCAACATGTGTCAACCTTCCCCTCAGCAACCTATTGTGTCCCAAGAACACTTCCCAGCACTGTTCCTTTTTTTAATGTCTCGTTTAAAAGAAAAGAAAAGTTTTGTAGCGGGATAATGGGACAAAAATGCAAATGATGCAGCGAGAGAAGAATGTGTTTTAGGGATCTCAGAAGACATCACAGCAGCAGCTCACGTTGTGGAGGCATTTATTATAAGAATATCTCTTATTAGTCATTTCACTTAATTTGAAGCGAGCAGGATCCACACAGCATATGATATGAGGCATATGCTATGTGGATCCTGCTCGCTGCAACACAATTTCACGCACTTCAAGATTGGAAAACTGGAAATGCAAATGCTCTCCCTTAACTCTTTCCATCCACTTAAATTACTTCATGGTTAAAATACAAATTGGTAGTACTGATTGAAGGAATAGATAAGGTTAATTAGAATATATTTTGCAGCCAAAATCTTCCTTGATAGGACATGGCTTGTTTGCACTCAATCCACCTGTACTTGAAGTTGAATTAATTAATTTGTATTACCTTATCCAAAGTCGCTTGTCTTTGGATAAGATAATATATTCATGATGAATATTATGCAAACTGACTTATGATTCTATCACAGGAGCAGTTTCCATGTAGTCCTGTCATTCTCAATAATCACGAGTCATTTCCTGCAACAGCAGTTTCACCACAGCTAATATATCCTCTCTGGTTAAAGTAGGGCAGGTAATCTGGCAAGTTTTCACCCATTACATGTCTCTACTTCACTCTAGCCTGCTGGGCAATAGGACTTCATATCACTATCACGATCTTTTGGCTCGATTTGTATGACACCATTGTACAACAATAATGCAGGGCATAAGTCGTTAATCACACTAATATATTTTGTTAATTATTATTTTAAAAAGCTCTAGTCAGATTTTTTGGTGTAGAAATTTAAATAGAAAAGATCCACCAATTCTCGATTCTTCTTCGATTAACATATAGGCTATAATACAGGTTAATCAAATAATATTGAATGAATGAATGGTTATTGGTTCAAAATATAGGTTTCAATGTAATTTATTTTTATTACCTTTTATAGCCCTGACAGGCTGACCCAAAAGAGAAATTACTGTATAGATGTTTGCCTGGGACCCAAACTAGGGAAAATAGCAGATCTACAAGCTCACAACGCAGCGCGAAGCGACTGCTATTTTCACTACTTCTTAAACATGTGTTTTCTAATGTATGTAATTGCTTAGATTTCTTTTTTGTAAATGTTTTATTTATTTATTTATTAAATAATATTAATACAAACTAAATGTAGGAAACTAAAACCAATGAATAAAAATGTGTCCGCGACCCACAAATGGGTGTTTGGGAACCAGTGCTCTAGCTACAGTAGCCCTTACAAGTAGCAGCCTTTTCCCTACTGCCCTCCTTTGAAATCTCCCTGGATGCTCCCATTCAGCTGGAGCTAAAATTGGTTGGCAGCCAGAGAGACCGGCTTTAATCAGACAGTGGCCTGAGAAGAGGGGATTTCATTTCACTTCATGCTGTAGGCCTACTAGACTTGAGTTTACAACTTACAAGGCCACCTATACCACCACTCAACCCAATAGGTACCTATAGAAACCACTAACCAGACTGACATCGACGAACGACTGACATTTTTCAGGTCAAAATGGGTTAAGGTTGTGTAGCCATTTAGCCTGCAACTGCAATATGAATAATTAAAGTAGCTATTCTTCTGATCCTACAAATGCCTTCAGTAGTTCTGAAACTTTCAAGGTTTTTCAAAAAACGCAAAAATCTAAAATGACACAGGTCCTTTCCTGGAACTAATGATAAATAAACATATAGTAAAGTGATTTACATGTACATGCTATACTATGGTCATTGGTTATTGTAGTGACTGAGACAGGCTGAAAAACAAACCCAGTGACCTGTGACAGCTGTGTGAGTGAACACATGCGAGTGTGCATGCATGTCCGACTGTCTGCAACCGGTCGTAGCCCTCATCAAGTCACCTTTCACCCAATGGGGCCCTCACTCCACAATGAGTTTGACACCCCTGACCTATCCTAAGTTGACCGGGGTCCCCCAGGGGTCTGTGCTTGGCCCCCTCCTTTTTTCCCCTCTACACCAAATCTCTGTGTGTGTGTGTTATAACTTTCCGGTTTTATGGTTAAGAAAATACAATGGCAGATATTTTGAAACATATTCATGTAAATGTGTGAATGGCTGAATTAAAAGAGCACATCTTCATATATTTGGTCCTCAAGCATGCTCATTGTAATATGCGTTGCACAGTTTATGTCACTCACTCATTCATTGGTGGGCTATTATTATATGGGCACTTCAGATTCCTGACTACCAATGGCAATGACATCATCAAAGGGAGTTCCAAGCTTATAGAAATTGCGACCTATCCCTTCCTGGAAAGTTACCGGTATGCCAAAATAGAAGCACTTGCTTCTTGTTTGAAATGACCAAACCCTATAGTGCCTCGCTACCGACGAGGTCACTGGTAGTGGTAGGTATTCTGGAACTGTCCACAACCCTCCTCTGAGTCACAGAGTGAGTAAACAACATGAGGACCAATGAAGATACAGCAGATAGGCTGAAAATGGGTCTTTTAAGGCTATAAGTTGTTAAAGAAGGGTTAGGGTTTATTATTATAGGCCCCATATCATTGTTCTCAAGAAATGTATGGCACTAAATGTAATTTGAGGATTGTGTCAAACAAATCCAAGAGGAACTGTTTCAGAGCAGAATAGAATGTCAATAAAACATTTCTGACCGAAGCTGTACAAGTCAAATTCCCAGTGTTAATTTACAGGTCCATTTGCTTTCCTTTTTGCACACTCACCAGAGTTAAATGAAGCCTGAGGATTTAATCATTTTACCATGCAGGCTCCGCTCCCCCTCCCCCTACCAGCTCCACCGTGTGAGCAAGATGGATGTCATAAAGAAGAGGCGAGCACGGGCCAGGTTTGTGATTATGTTTCAGTTTCTGTCTGGAGGGCATCCTCCTACTTGTGTCTGTGGGAACGACGCCATGCAGCCAGCTAGGCACCACACCACATCCAGGAGGCAGTCATTGTCTCCCTGGCCCGTATAGGCCTGTACCAACACCATGCAGCTGAGACCGTGCCAGCCGCTGTTATTTTGGACAGCAAACTTTGATTTCGTTTTAGTCAGTCTTTTTGAATAAAATGTAATTTAGTTTTTGTCATATTTTAGTCATCTGAATTTTTTAAATTTTAGTCACATGATTTTAGTCGACTAAATCTACAGTTGATTTTGTTGACAAAAATGTATGTTGGTGGGCCTTGCATGGTATCGTAATGTCTTTTACACTTACCGGTAGTTGCATTCTACGGCCCCCTGACTGGGGGGGTTTCACCTACACCTTCCACTTCTGGAGTTACCGTGCAGGCGTGCACAATCCAGTGTGCCGTCCTCACTCTTCCAGATCAGTAGCATTATATTTCCCATTCCAAGTGTTTGTCTTAAAGCTATAGCACCGCTCTTTTCAGCAAGCAAACATTTTTTTGGGTAGATCTTGTTGAGCTGCATGGTCATATTGAAAGTAGCTCTTAAGTTAAAAAAATAGTGTGGACACCCTTGACCTAGATACTCAGGTTCACCTGAGTGTTTTCCTCGCTGGTGACGAGCTGACTGGGTGTAGCAATGCACACCTGTTGCCATTCTCCAAACAACACCAGAATCTTCAAGAATCCTTCCTTCCCCCATTCCTCACCACATCTTCCATAGAATTGCCTGGCAAGTACGAAGCCTACATTGTTGCTGTCTGTAGTCTGTACCTTGATGTAGCGAGTTTAGTTTCTGTTTTTCTGCAGCCATTCTGATTGCTTGTTTTGTGTCACAAATCAAGACCAGATTCTGCAGTGCCACTACTTGCTTGCTGTTACCATTCCTCCAGATTGTTTGTTTGGCTACTGATCTATATGGTTGGACTCTTGACTATAGCTATAGCCAAGTATATATGTATTCATGTAGATTACAGCTGGCATCCATATTCTGGGTATTATAGGTGAATAATCTACAGATACAAGCTCTAAATGCGGTGCATTGTGAGCTTGCAAATATTTGGTGTAAAGGGAAGAAAAGGAGGGGGCCAAGAACACATCGACTGCACCCAACAGAGCTGTTCATTCATTTTGTGTTCTAGAAGACAATCTCAGATCAATTTGGATTAATTTAGTAATTTTATGTCAATCCTTCTCTCACTACCACACATTCATAATTGGAACCTATGGCATTCTATTAAGGGATAAATGTTTTGACAATTGCTTCATCAGCAACAAAGGCATTTTTCTGGAAATGGCGGCACAAATTGAGTCGTTGTTCAAGATGCATGTATTCAAGCTGAAACGATACTAGAGAGACGGAAATAGGCAGGCAACCCCCCCGGAGCAAAATGCAATCATTACCATAATATTATCCATAATGTCCTATAGATGGAGGAGCACACCCTCCTCTCCTTTCCTCTCCTCACCGGGATAAGCTCAGAGAGATCAAGGATCTCTGAGCTTATCTGTTCAAGGAGGAGCAGCCGCTCCTGTTTTATTAATGCCACGCGGACGCGCACAAGCAAGGAATGCCATTTGAACCCTGTTTCGATTTTTAATGTCACTGTTGTGAATGACACCGCTTTGAACCACATAGAATATAGAATGGGTTGGACAACTTGGACCCCAACCAACTGCATAAAAGGGCTGTGTCTTGGCAGACAGAGAGATGGCTTCTTGGAGCTCAGTCAAGCCCTGTCCGGAGTTATACATCATTCTGTGTGGGTGTCGTGCACCAACAAATAGCCAATCTTCAAGCTCACATTGCGTCACACGCTGTGAGCTTGTAGATCGGCTGTTTCAGGGGCATGACACCTGTGCGCAACTAAGCATAAATCATGCAACAACATTCAGCCCGTATGTCTCATGCAGCAGGATATAAGAAGATGACATCATCAGCATAGAGCAGGTGCAGACAGCCCAGTATCGATACCCCCTCTGGGCACAACTGTAGAGGAAGGAAAATGACAATTATAGAAGACCAGAGTCCAAAGGCATGGACGTTTTAACGCAAGGGGCCCGGGCAGGTTAAACTGAACCCTGGCTAAAAGACATACATGCCATAACAGACGGAAATAAAGGAATTGATAGTAAGCAGGGCCACAGTAGATGAATTATGGTTGTTTTTGTTCACACATCTGTCCTCAGCGAGCCCTGAGGTGACTGACTCAGTGGTGGTGAGATCACTAATAATGCTGCCTGGAACAATCACCACCACGCCCTCTGTCTCTCTGCTGTTGCGGGTTAGAAAATTGTTGTTAAATAAATCCATCAAAAATAATCCACATGCGGCACCGTGTGTCGCAACATTTATTGTTGAAATCTTTTGAAAAAAAACATCTGGCAATGTTGATCTGCCAAATATATTTGTTTTTGGGGCTCGAAGTCAAGAAATATCTCTATAGTCTTCAGAAATGCAAAGATTCAAGTCTCCCCCCCACCCACCCCTCAGGGTTTGCCAGCAATCATCTGTATTTTTTTATTTCAGTTTTTTCTGAGCAAATTTGTTTATTGGTACCAACTAACTAGGCTCTATTCTAAAAAGCAATTTAGCTGTCAAATGATTAAAAGCAACTCTTGAACCAGGCATGCCTGCCTATATGTCTGAACTGCCTTGTTTTTAGACAAATTACCTTTTAATGTGAGCTGGGTTCTGGGATTATGCTAACATTGACCAATGACCACTATGCCATTGACCAGGGCCTCTATAGTGCCTCTCTGCGCCAAAATAGCTGATCTACAAGCCCACAACGTTTTACATTGTGATGCGTTGTCTGTTTGCCTATTTTCACAGAATGGTCACCTATGACATGTCCATAATTGCGAGGCTAGGGTTGCATATTCTAATCCTTTAAAAAAACTTCTGTGAAACAATATTAGAATTCAGGACATCTAATCTGTGTTATGAGGCTTACTGTACATGTACATTTTTCCATTCCCCACAGTATAAAAATCTATAAAAGAATAGGGATGCAATAGGGTTGAAGTGTATTTGTACAAGCAGCAGCTGCTAAAACATAATTCAGTAGGCCCAGAGAATGAGGAGTGCCATCACTGAGGGGGAGAGGAGTGTTAGAAAGGCCGGCCTTCCCTCCCTCGGTCAGTACGTGGACCCCCAAAGTAATATGTATTTGGTACACCCATCTGAACATATTTTGTGCCTGGGAGTGGGACCCCTAATCCCCTATACAAGATTTGTGTTGGTAAAACGTTTCAGAAATACCAAACATTTACACGATTTTTGGTAAAATAGCAGCTCGCTTAGTAGATTGTTCAAACAGCCGATGTACAGGTATATTACTGTAGATTAAAATGTTAACAGATTTTGATGTCATATTAACTTCCCCTGGAACCCTTTCTGGGGGTCACTGGACCCCACCAGTGCCCTATCAGTGGTTCCCAAACCTTTTAGCTCAAGACCCAAAAAGAGAAATTAGACGTTTCCCAAACATTGCTGATCTATTTTCCCCCCTAATTTCTTTATTTTCTTTTTCTTCATGAAATTACTGAAAGAGCCGTTGAGGTTTGTTTTTAATTCATGAATGATTTAGATTTTATTTATGTAATAAATTATTAAAAACAAAAAGATAAAGGGACCGCATAAAGATGTGCCCGCGACCCACAAATGGGTCCCTTCGACCCACTGCTTGGGAAACGGTGCTTCATGTCATCAGGGTCGGGGCTGTTATGGGGGTCCTGGTCATTATCAGAGGGACAGACAAGAGGCTCCTGTGGCGAGGGGGTTATGCGGGGGATGCTCCTTGTCAACGTGCTTCATGTCAGACAGAGAACTGGCGGTCCGGTCCGGTGAGCGAGATGACCTGTCCATGGATTAACCCACCTGACCCTCACGCCACGGCAGTGGGGGGGGTGGGGGGTTAGCGGCCATTAAAGCCAGGCGTCCCGCTGTGGGGGTCAGGAACAGTGTTGCCGAATTTTGCGAGAGAAATAAGCAATCCGTTCTCTGAAAACAAAAGCCCCAAAATAAGCGACTAATAGGCCACATGAGCACTTGACCCCAGACATCGGCTATTTAAAATAATAAATACAAATAAAAAACTGGAAGAATTTTGAATATTTTGGAACGATTTAATAACACAAATTCCATTTTGGGGGGGGGGGGGGTCCTCCTGGCATCAAAATGTTTGAAAACAACTGTTTTAAACGACATTAGAAAGCATTAAGCCCAAGTAAGCAACTAAAGAAACAAGCCCCCCACCCCCCAAAAAAAGAAAAGAGATTGCAACCTGCAACTATACCAATATTTACAAGTGACTTTACAGAAAATCAAGCCCAAAGTGACCCATGGCATGGCTGCCATGAGCGAACATGGCAACAGTGGTCAGGAATGCCCTTTCTTTATCCCACCCGTCAACCCCTGCAGTCAAGACAGTTGTCCATGAAGGATGGTCCCGTCGCTACTCAGGGGTCCTTAACCCCCAGGTCCTTAAAAGTGATCATCCAAGCTCGACAAATAAACATGAGTGCTTGTCCTTCTGCTGACGGGTACAAAGGTCAGCTGAGTGCAAATGGAAAGACTGTCTGTCACACACAGTCAAACCTGTTCACTTATTGTAACAAATGATGTTGGACTCAAATAAATCTGTGGTTGAAAGCAACTAGATACATTTCGTTGCTGTTGGGCAGAAACCTCTTATCTCCATATTTTATTTCTCCATAAATTACTACTTGACAGTTGACACATAAGCCTACTACAGTGTGATCCACAAGCTCGAAACGCTGCGAGTTAACAGCTTTCTGAGCTTGTAGATCTGCTACTTTTGCATTTGAATCCTGAACAGTTTGGGGAGATGAGGTTTCCACCCGGCAGAGACGATTTACTGTATTCAAGTAAAATGTCTGAGTCCTTTTACTTTAACGAATTTTCAATACTTCATACTTTTACTCCACTACATCTCACAGTTACATTGTTGAACAAAAGTGCTGACAGAGAAAGCTGCTTTACCTAGCTCTGAGTTAGTAAATGGAACCTTGAGTCACTCGAGCGGGTCTGATAAGGACTTGGATTCTGATCCAACATAGAACAAAATTTGTTCATAGAACAAAATGTGTTCATAGAACAAAATGTTGTTGTTACAAAATTTGTTCATAGAACAAAATTTTGTTGTTACAAAATTTGTAATGTAAGAGGGGACCATTCCTGAGATGGCTTTGAAAATAAACATGCTTGTCCCGCCTCTCGGACAGAGAGGACAAGCCTGCGTTCCCATAGAGTGTACACTGATGGGTACCATAGCTGTCACCAGTGACCCATCTTAGGCCCGGCAGAATGGTAAACCGTATCAAAGTGCTTTAAAGTGGATGGTGCCACAATCCTGTAAATAATGTCCACATAGTCCAGATTCTCCAGAACAGAGAGAAATGTGTCTTCAATGATTGTTTTTTTTACAGGATGCCGGAAAACATGCTTTTTTTTGTCTCAGTTTGGTGACTAGATTTTGTTATTTTGTATTAACGCCAGAACAATGGTTTCTGAAATTTCCACAGCCCTCCTTTGAGAGACACAGACAGTAATTGTACCATGAGTATTTGTGAGGACCAATTATACGAAGAAAGGTTGAAAATGGGTGAAGTCCCACTTATTAACCACTTGAACCCTAGCATGCCTATTCTGGGGGGGAACAGGTTTATAAGTGGTTAAAATCGTCATTTTTGTGAATGCACTGAGCCTCCTAGAACATCTTGGATCCAGTTTCCCTTCATTTTCAACCTCATTTGTTCTCAGCTGGAACCATGTCTCTGGCATCATGTACCCTGTCCATTATTCATCTCTCTGTCATCTCTGCGATCACCATCAGCGAGGTCCCACCGGTAGTGCACCAGTTTCCATTGTGGTCCTGACTTATGTGTATTCAATTCATCAAGACATGTAAAGACGTACCGCATACAAGAGATTGTCAATACTAGGAGCAGTAAAAGTATATTTACAGAAAAACATTTATTTTGCAAGCCAGAAAAAGGTTCAGTTACAAATTGCAGACTACTCTTTTTTATCAGTGCCCATACCCTGGGTGGGGTTGGCAAAAGGGCCTTTCTGTGTGGAAGTTTGCATGTTCTCCCTGTGTCCCCTAGGCCTCCTAGGGCATTAGAAAACATGCAGTAATCCTGGTCTCTATACTGCCTCCCCCTGGTCAGCCGGGGCGCCTGGTGGAGGGGAAAGGAACTGTTGGAATAACATGTTCCTTCCACACGCTATATCCAACCAGGGAAACGCCCCCTGTCAGGGCGCTTAGACTCCTCATGCATGGAAGGAAGTATGAGGTCAGTCCGTTGCTCTCCCCAGGTTGGCAGAGGGAGTGTGGTGCCCAGGATTAGATCATTGACAAGCGGAGGAAAATAAATACAAATAAAATGGGTTGCAAAATCGTGGGATCAAATTTCTATTTAAAAAAATCTACACAGATTATCCTATGTAATAGAAGCATTTAAACCGTCCCTTAACATTTCGGATGCCTTTGGAATGTGTGTGTGGTGTGATAATTTCAACCAAAGCAATCCCCAAAGGCATGCCTTGCTTGTTATCTGAGGACGCCAACTACGTTTATTTGATTATCCCTAAAATGTGTTTCAAGGCCTGGTGAAACAGAATGGCCTCTTATGTAAATGCACACCCACGTCAGGTTCAAATGAAGCTAGGCTTTGAGCGTTCTCGTATGTCTTGAGAAAGAACAGGTGTGGAAACTCTCATTGAGCCATAACCTAAACCGGCATTCACAACACAGGAAGCAAATTGTGTGAGCATTTAGGCTTTGGGCTATAGGGTATATGTAATGGTAATGGCCTATATTTAGACTCCACTAAAGTCAATAAATCACACATGTTATGTTCCACCTGTTGAACGCCTCATGGAATGTAAAAACATGACCTCATCCAAATGCATGTATGAGTATAACTAACTAGACTATAGACCAGAGTCACCAGACCATGTTTTAACTTTTTGTGTTTTCCCCCCAAAATGAATTACTTGATACTACATACTACACTAAACTACAGCATCACACAAAAGCATCAAAAGTGGCAAGCTCGAAACATGGCTCAAAACGACACGTTTTGAGCCTGTAGATACTGCTGTTTAGTTGAATCCTGAAAAGTAACAATTTTGGACATATGAGGTTTCAACCCAACAGAGACAAAATTACATGTAATAGGATTGCGGTAATGTGATAACAAAAGAATAAAATCATCTCTACAGTCTGGTATAGACCTGGAAATAATCCGATCCAGTCCATTATATTTTTAAGAATAACCTTCAACAAATTCAATTTGGAAGCACCCCATCTGAAGTCATATGGCTTCTGGGAGACCTATAAAGCATGTAAAGTCCATGTACCATGTGTGCTCCATCGCTGGGAATAATGTCTACCCCATGCATGTATAATAAGGGAGATAATGATGAGGTGGATTTCATCCAGTATTTATATCACTCATGATTATGTTATTATGGCACGAGGCAGTCATTCCTCACACACATACCGTAAATTATACTGTTGCTGTCGCGTGGGAACCCTGATAAGTCCAAAACCGTGTAAAAAATATGTTTATCTCCCATTTATGAAAATATCGATAACTCATATGAAGGACCAGGCATCCAAGCCAAAATGTATTAATAGTTGGAAAACCAATTGAAAGTAATTAAAGTAGAAATACTCAAGCCAATTATCTAATGTAATCCTGGGTGCTACACTTCCTCTGACAACCTGGGGGGGCAGCGGACTGACCGCATGCCTCCTTCTATGCATGAGGAGTCCAAGCTGCTTCTTTTCACCTGACAGGGGGGAATTTCCCTGGCCGGACGTAGCGCATGGAAGGAACACGTTATTCCGACCAGTTCCTTTCCCCTCCATCAGGCGGGTACCTGTGAGGGTACCTACCCTAGGGGACACGGGGAGAACATGCAAACTCCACACAGAAGGGCCCTTTCGCCAACCCCACCTTGGGTATGGGCACTGATGACGCGGAGGAGGGAACACGCCCCCAGCACCCACAGCGGGAATCAAACCCAGGACGTTCTAGCTGTGAGGCGACAGCATTACCGTGCCCCCGAAGCTTGTACTTTTTGATGCTTTTGTGTAATGCTGAAGTATGGGATTAATTTACGGGAAAAAAACACACAAACGGTATATACTGTAAGAGGTTTCTGCCCATCATCACTCAACAGTAATATGTAAATGGCAAATTTAAATACTTTACATGATGAAATATCCCATGTGGTAATTACTATGTTTACAATGAATGTGATGGCAGCAGCACATTAGCATGCATGGGTTAAGAGGTCTAAACCCATAATGTGAGCTCTATTGTCTGTGCCGGTGCAGGGATTCGACGGGATTAAAGGAATCAATAGGCCGGCCAAGGGTTTAGTTCCTTTCCCGATGAACGCATTAGAAGTGGCAGCCTCAATCAGATTTTAGCTGTTGACCTTCAAAAAGGATGTTGAAAGTAATTAAGCCAACAAATTGGGCTGATTTCTCAGAGGGGAATTGACAAGCGTGCTGGAAATCTAATGATCAGTCTCCATGCCATATGGATGTTTCAAAATTAAACAACGGAAATTAAATTGTGTCAGAAGGCTGGGACGTCCCTCTAAGGACATGCTTGAAAATAACTTGATTATCGGCCTTTTCTTGACACATACTGTACTATAGGATGATAGCTGTTTCTAATGAATAAAAAGTCTAATTACAAATTGCTGTATATATAGTTATTCAAGGAAAACAAATTTTAATGAACGATTCTGTCAACATTGATCAGCCTGTGACTGTATGTCTTCAAGATTTTGAAATCAGTGCAGGGCAATGAAACATATACTTGATCACACAGTGTCACACAAAAGCATGCCGCGTTTCGAGCTCACAGATCTGCTTTTTTGCTGTTTTTGAATTTGAATCCTGAAAACAAACAGTTTGGTTTTCACCAGACAGAGACGATGTATTAGTATTCAACTCATGTTTCATTGTTTTGTCACCCGATTTAACAGATGGGGTAATAATGAGTTGAACCTCGAGTGTACACAAAATTCAGTTATAATTACACATACACAGTTTAACATTGATGTATGAAATTGAACTTGGTTCTTGTGTAAAATGGCAACGACCCTGGAAAGTAAACCGTGACTATAGATGAGGGGTTTACTGACAAGTTGGAGGTCAAGAAATCCAACAGAAAAGGGGAGTTACAGTCTCAAGAGAGGGAATTAAGTGCACCGGATTGTCTGGTTGAGTCATTATTATTATTAGGAAATTGGTTGAGAAACAGTGGGATGCATAGCAAGTGTTACAAAAGCATAATGTTAGCCTCACCCATCACAACAGTGGTCCCCAGGTTGATAAGTAAGGGTGGTGGTCCCTGGTTCACAATCAGTTGAAAACCCCTAGATAGATCATATTCACATGGCTCTTTCAATGCAAAATGCCAACATGGCCACCATGTGATGTGTGCATATGAGTCTTAGTCTATAGAGTGAGGTTTGTCAAATGAAGGACGAACCTGCATTCAGTATTCCTTGGTCAACCTTGGATATGATGTGTTGGGGTCACGCCCTGTCAGCACAGTGTCAATATTTCAAGGTTAGGGATTTAATTCTCACAGGGGTTTTTGCTGAAGCTACAAATCATCTCTGTCGGGTGGAAACCTTGTTTGTTCTAAACTGTTACTTTTCAGGATTTAATTAAAAAAATAGCAAAAGTAGCAGATCAATGCCCTTTTGATGCTTTTGTGTGACACGTAGCATGATCAAGTAGGGCGTTAATAAAAAACACAGAAAGTTAAAATGGGGAGATAAGAGGTTTCGATCTGCCCGTAACGAAATGTACATAAGGCACCAGAGGCAAAACCCATAACAGCCTCAAAATCCATCCTCCAAACAATATTTTGTGCCCTTCTGTAAATAATTCAACAATACAAAACATATGCAATATGAATGGGGTTTAGGGCTGTACAAGTGGCAAAACAAGGCCTAGTAAATGGTATCCCCGGGCTCGCTGTGTATAGGCCTATAGTCACTTTACAATTCTCCCTAGATCTCCTGCTCTCTCATCTTCTCACTCCATTATGCTGAACCCTCCGGCTGTGCTCCTCCACACGGACGGATCCCCAGGCTCGGCCATCTTCAGACCCACCTGCTCCCTCCTCTCTCATGCATGCCATGCCAACACCTCTACTGGCATCACATGCTTTGGACATGAACTCCACACAGCCACACACACAAAGCCCATGAATGCTCTTTGTTGGGTATTATCTATTTAGAGAAAGTGTGTTTTTTTTGCTAACTATCGTCTCTAGAATTAGATTTTGACAAAATGACTTAAAACAACTAACCCGAGCCTTGGAGAGTACCCCACCCCCATGCAGCAGCTACATTCAAACAACTGCCATTCAGAGAGGAGAATGTTTCCTCTTTTTTGTGAAAGGTAGAGACCCTAGCTGTTCCTTTTCAGCCGTAGACTGGTGTAAATCCAGCCCAGAATCCTGCCGCTCCACCATGAAGGAAGTCCACAGGGCTGGTGCTCCCCCACAGTGTCTGTTAATGGGACTGGCCATGATAATCCTCCGGGAAAATAAAACCACCACAAGCAGGGCTGGATCATATCGGTCCAGTTGTCCTGTTTCTGCAGCATGCATGGCTCTCCTCCTCACCTGCACTGTTACATGTCTGTCTATATCACGTCACGTGTGATTGTGATTAAAACAACTCCTTTCCCCAGACAGGGGAAGAGTGAAAAATGCCCCTCATCTTGCAATTTAATTTAATGTAGGCCCAGGTGCATACCTTTGTCTGCTGGGACAAGTGCGTGGACAGTCCGGGCTCCAAACTGGACACTCGAACGGTAGACATGTCTGGTGAATTGTGGACTGTGGACAGTGGAGCGCTTCATCGATACCACCCGTCCACCTTGGCAATCACCAACCGCAACACAGTACAGAACGGCGCTCATTAATCATGGACGAGCAATGTTGCTGGGACTGTGAAATAGGATGTGACATTGTGTGGTCGTCATTATATACACTAGAGCGGTGTCCGTTGGAACCTCTACAGCGGTGCCAGTATCGTTCCAAGTAGTGCACAACGGGCACTGGCCTACTTGGAACGATACTGGCCTGCCTGGAACGTTGCAAGTTGGAAATGCATTCCCTACCCAGATATTATGTCTGTGTCCCTTTTATGAGCTCTTTTTCAGGCATGCCCAAATATGGAGTCTATGCAGACGTCAGAATGATGTCAGAACGGCCCTGTCTAGAACCCGGGCGGAGGCCTTTTTGGGGTGGTTCTGGACAACCAGTTAGATATTATTGCGAATACAGTGAGCACTTACTATGAGACCTAGCAGATCATGTCTGTCTGTCTGTCTGTCTGTCTGTCTGTGTGTCCGTGTCTGTCCCGCTATCCAAATATGGAGTGTGTTGCATCAGCAATCACTCAGCTCCATATATGGGCACAAAAGGGGCCAGGTCCACTCAGCTCCATATATGGGCACAAAAGGGGCCAGGTCCACATATACAGTAACAGCGGGACAGACACACAGACAGACAGACAGACATGATCTGCAGGGTCTCAGCTGCGTTCGCTTCCCGCGTTTGCGCGTCTTACTGGTTTATAGCGAACGCAGTGAGCACTTACTATGAGACCTAGCAGATCGTGTCTGTGCGTGCGTGCGTCCCCCCTTTGTGCCCATATATGGAGCTGAGTGATTTGTTTGTGATTGATGCAACACACTCCATATTTGGACGTATAGCTGCTTTGGGGACTCCTTATATGGTTATGGCTGAGTCATGGTGACATGAGACTTAAAAAAAGAATAACTTAAAAATAAATCTTAAAAGAACCCAAATATGTACGAGCTGCGTTCGCTTCCCGCGTTTGCGCGTCTTACTGGTATACAGGGTATAAAACGCTTTGAAGCGAAGAAACGCGTTGTGTGCTTGTACAGTAGATCCACTGGGCCTGGGCCAGTCTCTCTTTTGGTTCTCGACCAGAAAAGTTTGGGAACCGTACTGGTCTAGATGTGCATGTAATGGGCCCAGTGAAAGGCCCACCTCTGTTTTAGAGGTCTAGAGATGCACGTAATGGGCCCAGTGACAGTTCCAGCTCGGTGCTACATCTCTCTCTCTCTCTCTCTCTCTCTCTCTCTCTCTCTCAGCCACTCTCCTCACTGTTTTCCAAAAAACACACCCCTATATCGTGTGAGAACTCCTCCCCGCCGACTGTAATTTATTTAGATTTATTTGCAGGCAAACCCGAGACCCATGCAGACCCCCAGCCATGCCCATGAGAGTAGAGCTGGGATGGGCAGGATAAGGGTGTGTGTGGGGGGTGGGGGGGGTACTATTACAGGGATTAGACCCCTGGGGTGGGGCAGAGATGAGAGGTTGGGAGGGAGGGAGGCTGGGGTTTACAGCAGTGATGCCAGATATTGTGAGAGAAATATGCAACCAGGTCTAGGAAAACAAGAGCAAAAGACTATAGGCTATAGCTGAGAACTTTACATAAATTGTAATATATTGGCTATTTGAAAATAGACGATCTACACATGTGATGTGACACATTGTCAGCTTGTAGATCACTTGTAGACAACACAAATCTGGTACGGGGGGTCCCTGTCCCTGGCACAAAAGATTTTCAGATGGGCATTAGGGAGGAACAAATACATATTCATTTGGGGGTCCATGATTTGAAAATATTTAAGAACCAAGAAATGAAATAATAATTTAAAGAAACATAGAAAGCAAGCCCAAAAGCAACTACACTTTAGAAACAAACGCAGCTACGTACCAATAAAGCAACTTAACAATAAAAAAAATCCCAAAGCCGCTTACAAAAAGCAGACATGGCAGTGGCATGCAGAGCTGCAAGTCCATTATGCAGAAAGGCAGAGGGGTGATGGGATCCACACATCACCCCATATGTCTGCAATAACCCCCCGCCCTCTCTCGATGCAGACCCTACTGCACTAACTCATGTATATGGACTGGAGGAACAATTATGTTGCACCCCGGCCGGCTATGTGTACTTTAATAAGCAATTACAACACGGATGCTCTGTGTAAATTGTCATTTTGTCTGGATGTGATTAATAGGGGCGAGGCTGTTTGCCTCGATCCTCACCTTATGGGGGTGACATACTACCCCCACTGTATGAAGCCATTATGGGTGACCTTTTGGGAGATTGGAAGAAAAACAATGCTGGTGTTTATTGACAGCGCAGAGGCTGTTAGTTGGTATTCAATTACGATATAAAGCAAAGATAATGCATAAAAGATGAGAGCATAATCTGCAATGGTTCATTTTTCATGTAAAATAAAATCACGTAATGGGGGAATTCACGAAGGAATATTATGCCATGTAGATGTAGCCGTAATCTAATGGCTCATAGGCAATCCTATTGATGAAAAAATAAAAGCTTTGCTCATTTAAACCTGAGGCCCGGTTCTACAAATGTCTTCTAAATCCTCACAGTTTTCTGAAAAACATGATTGTATTTGGCCATGGACCCCCATCTCAAAATATGAATTCCGGGGACCTCCAGAAGCAAAGATTAAAAAAATGTTTGCTTTAGAGAAATATTCGCTACATGTACAATATATAGCTAAAATCTAAAAGGGCACAGATGCTTTAATGGGTTAAATGTGGGAATAGGACAGCCCCATTATTTCTCAACCTCTGTCCCTTTTCACTCCAAATTGATTGTGAAAGAAGAATGAACTTCATGTGCTTCTAATGGCCAGTGTCTCGACTCTCAGAATGGATCAGAGTATTCCCTGGTGAGGTAGGGACATCTCGCAGACTATCTGAATGGATCAGAGTATTCCCTGGTGAGGTATAGGGACATCTCACAGACTATCCATCACCATTAATTCCTTTCCTATTGAAAGGCCTTCGTCCCATTTGACCCAATTTTGTGGATTCCTGTAAAAGGTCACACCAAGTTGCAAATAACTGGTTAACTGAATGGAATCCACTGTGCCAACCAGTTGTCTCCCCACCACACAAATCACTGCACAATCCACAATCTGCAAAAATACTATATGGATTCTTTGTGTATAAAAGCAGTACTACACACTCTGCATGAGTAGGCTACTGAACCAGATCTCAAATATAACAAGTGAGTGTGGCCTATAGTTTGGATGCAATCTCAGTCTTATGTATTTCGGTGAAATATTTGTCAAAGCTCTCTCACAATGGAGACATTTAGAAGCTAGAGAATGGGATGAGACACAGGAAGGGTTTAATTGTCTCCCACAATTTTAAAACGCTTCCGTCATACAGTCTGATATGTGGCTAATCTGAACAGCCCTCCTTTGAGACACAGACACAAAATATAATGCTACCTTTATTATAATGAGTATTAGTGAGGACCAATTTTATGAAGATGGGTCGTCCTTTAACAAAGCGTTATTATACTTTGGCGCAGAATTAATGTCATGCAAAAATAGTGAGAATAGCTGCTCTACAACATAACTACACAATGGCTATTTTCTCTTTTCGATAAAAAAAACATAAAAAAAAACGTGCCTGAAATTGGTATAACATTTTAGACTATCAATATTTTTCTCTAACAATTAAATCATAGATTGATTAACTGTTGCACCCCTACTATCATGTAATGACATCAGTGATGCCTGCCCTACATTGGAACATCTACTTCTCCTCAGTCCTTTCAGTGGGTTGAAAGCCTCTGGCATTAAATGATATCACACAACATCTTTGACAGTGGCTATACTTTGTGAATCCTCCTTTCTGCTGCCCTGAAAGCTGCATATCTGCTGGGCTGTCAGTGATTTATCGTGACATTTCCCTTGCTCTTTTGGAGCGTGATGCTATTTTCCCTGTCCCTCTGTTGTTGTGGACCGGTGATGATGTGGACCTAATGCACTCTCAGGGTAGAAATACCCTGCTCCCCCCACATCACAAAGACTCTTCCATCTCTCATAGATTCTTCCAGGGACCCGTCAAATACAGGGTTGCCATGTCTGCTTATTATTCTGTAAAGTCACTTTACCGCAAACCAAAGTTGCGGATTGCGGGGGGGGGGTTTCTGTAAACACAAACATTGTCTTAACACAAACATTGAACGCCATTGATAAAGAATGGCCATCTTTGAGCATTTGTCCAAACGCAAACATTAAATGCCATTGACAATGAATGGCCAGCTTTGAGCGTTTGTGTAAACACAAACATTGCGTAAACACAAACATTGAAGACGAAGGTGAGGACGCAAATTCTGATTGGTCGTGTGATGTATAATGATGTACGATGATGAAAACGCCCCTCACTTCACACTGTTATTATGGTTGAAACCAGTGGTTCTCAACCATTTTCATTTGTCCTTAACCCCCATATGTTTTGTGCCAATTAAGTAAACCTGGGTCCAGATTTGTGTTACTATTTGTACAGTGCAATTTTAAAATGTTCAATGTACAGTATACAGTAGGCCTATATATTATAGGTTTAAAGTGCTCATGTGGCCGCTTCTTCTGGGCTTGTTTTCCTCGACCTGGTCGCTTATTTCACTGAAAATCTGGCAACACTGCCCATCAAACATCTCACTTCCCCGGAGAGCTGGAGAAGAGAGAGGAGCAATATGCACCGCATGCTCCCCCAGGGCATCAGATTCCATTACCAAGACCCCTGTTTATCATTATCAAGTCAATCAATGGGAGCATTACAACTGGATGGAAACATAGCCACAAGGGCAGGCCACCTCACCTTCTTATAGGAAAGGCCACAACAGCACAGGGCAGCCGTGAAGCTGTCAGAAATGTGTTAAGATCACATAAATTGGATTGTTTTACTTCACAGGAGGGGCTTGTTCTGGCCCCGTCAAATGCTCTTTTTTTAGTAGTCTGTCGATATGTAATGTGCAGCAGGGGTCATCACCATGCTGGCTTGTGGTGGACATTTTTCTCAAGATTCTACATTTTTGCCACGGACATACAAACGAGTGGACAATAATATTACCAGAAATACAAACTGAGCTATAGCCTTAAATGACCTTTACAGGTCTGTAACCCTGAGCATGCACGCACACATGGAACCAAATGGAACAGTAAGGCTCCACGGGTCCATTTGGATACATTTGTCTGTGTACGGACACATTGATGACCACTGGCAATGTGACAGAATGTGCTTTAATAGCTCTTATCTAAACAACTATAGGATCTTCCCTTTCTCGCAGATCCTAAATAATCATGATCTGTCTTCCTGTTTTTGAAATATATATTTTTTATATAATATATTGTATTGCTGGTTTCCTGGTTTCTTTGTTGTGCAGTTATAGGTTTTATGTTACAGTTCCTTTTATTTTGAAGTAGAGTTCTAGTGTTTCCTTCCTTTCCTTTGTATAGCTGCCAGTCTTGTCATGTCTTTCCTTTTTTTCCCCAACGCTTCCTTCAATGACACTACCCCGCCCCCAAGCCATGTTCATAGATAGCTCTTCATGGGGCTGGCTTTTTGGGATGCTACCCTAGTAACCCTACCCATTATGAGACCTACCAAACTGACTAAATATCAACCTCTTATCCCCATATTCGTGTAGTGATTTGTAATGGTTCGATTTGTGAATGTTTGTGAATGGTTCAAATCTGATACCGAGTCAAACAAATGAGGCAAACTGACCCAAAACAGGAAACGGAAAAGCCACCTTCTGGGAAAGGGAACTACAGTCATAGACATAGCCCATACTTTATACATTTGAATCCAATTTGCAGCATTTGGTTTTGATGCATTATTGCATAGACTGCTTCCTGTACAGTTTGCCAACACGCTATTTGGCACCCCGCTGTTTTGTAAACGTTTTAATCTGTTACAGGCCTTTTCACTGCAGCAGCAGCTGTCTTATCTGAAGATAAAAGCCCCAAGGATCGGATTTAACATGGCAGCACTTCACTATATCAAAGCCATCCAAATCTTGAAGATATTAAAAAGGTCTTCTAATCAAAGGAGAGATCTGTTCATGTGCATTCTGTCCTTTTTTCATCATCAGCCCACCAAACATCACTTGACAGACTTGAGTAAGATGTGACTTTTTGGGGAAAAACTGGAAATGCACCCAGTAGGAAAACAAGCATCACACCAAATCAGTCTCAAAGTGGGTTCCGCAGAGCCCCAGGGAGTCCTTGAGGGGGTCCTCTGCAAAATATCCGATCTACAAGCTCAACAATGCACAATGAACATATACTCGGGAACAATGCAAGTCTTGGACGATGCAAGTTATGAATTCATGACTCATGCATTATGCTATGGTATCATTTGCACCCATCTGTCTGTAGCCTTTTTAAGTCCATATAAGGAGTTCCGCTTCAGGCATTCCCAAATATGTCAAGGCCAGTCTCAATAATGTCTGTAGACAGACATCAAGGTCTACTCCTTATATTGGGATTTTCTGAACATGTATCAATGTTTTTTGGGCGCTCATCACCGACATCTCACTCGGCACAGCACTCCCTCTTTTCCTCAGTGATGCGCAGCATGCATAGTTTGAAGTCAATCGGTTGGGCTTATCCCGGGACACACTGGAAACTTTCACGCACACGTACAGTACGTACGCAGATATAGTAGGATTTTGCTACATATTAAACACAAATCTTCTCTTGTTGTGGGGGCACTGGGGGCCCTTGGCATATAAACTCTTTTCAGATGGGAGTCCACTGCATTAGTCTGCAGTCAGTCTGCCGTTTGCTTGTACCTCCTCTGGGGACACGTGTGGTATGTCCTGTCTCAGGAAGAGAACTTCTTCTCCTCCCTCTCTTCTCTTCCTCCCTACCTTCCTGGTATAGAGCCGGGGAGTGAGTGTGTACACACGCAGTGGTTCTCAAACTTCTTTGTGCCAACGATGATTATATAATTGGCCAGGGACCTGCAGATTAGAACATTCAAAATGATTCAAAATATTCTAAAGATTTGTGAGAATTGTCACGGGAGGCGGACTATTTTCCGAGCTTGTATCGATCTGGTGGTTAATATAGTAGATCAGCAATTTTAGACACCCAAGCATGAGAAGGGAAAGGGAGGGTAGAGAGGATTTCAAACCACCTGTCCATCTGGATACTGTTTCAAGAGCTAGCCTGGATGTGTTTATATCTGTCAATCACACAATGGAATCCCACTGAATATGACCCATGTCATAATTATTGTTAATTAAAAAGCACCTAGTGTTAATTAGTAATTACAGTGTAACCCTACAAATAAATACCCTTGCTATCTACATAATTAACTCCCTGCTAATTTGTAGTGTATGGCTCACATAGTGGCATTCACACTGGTAGCTTTTTATATCTTAATTGTGCGAGTAGAAGATTAATGTGATAGCACAATTTGGTTTTTTATCACACTGAGCCATTGCATATTAATTTGTTCTATGCGGTGAATAAAACAATTGTGAAAATGTCAAGGGAAACTAATACCGTGGAAGCCATTATAATGTATAATGTAAGAATAAATAATAAAACAAAAATTAATACAAAAGTTTCATTGCGTGTTGTGTGACTGGCCCTACCATAAAACCAAGTTTTATATAATTCTTCATCCAATAAAGACCTATTTGATTAAGTTTTCAGCTTCACCCAGCTGATTGGGGGGGGGTTTGACTGATTGGGGTTAAAGTGTACTGTACTGGACGGACGCTAATATTGTATTCATCATAGGAGACCATTTCCTAGGGTGCGCTCGTTCTACCCCGCCGGCTACTACTGTATGTCAGTGGTGAATCTCTGAACTGAATTTCATTGTTTCGTGCAAGCAATGACAATAAAGATCTATCTATCTAAAGGTGACATCTTGCTCAGGAACACCTCAACACTTTACCAGGGCTCGAACCCTGCAGGACCTTCTGTTAGCCAGGCGGCCTCTCTACCCGCATTCTGCTATGCCTGGCTACCCCTTCAGCTATATGGTTGACCTATGGTATGGAATTTCAGGGTGCTGTTTCCTGTCTCTGCTGGACATTATGACAGCAGACACAAATATACACCACTATAATAGTCATATAGCTACCTGTGTGTGTGCGTGCGTGCGTGGCCGGTTACGACTGAGGTTAGGGTTACATTATCTCTGATACATTTAACTCTGTGAGTGTACAAAACGGGTCCATTTGGTTCCATTTGTAAACTCTCTGAGTTACAGACCCATAAGTGTCCATTTGGTTCCATTTGAACACGCTCTGAGTTATTCCATTTGGTTCCTAATTATCATTTCGCTGGGGACCCCCTGGAACTCCCTCAAGGACCCCTTGAGGGACCCCCTCATTTTGGGAACCACTGCTGTACATACTTTGCAAAGGATGCTGTAGCTTGGGGAAAAAACATGCAGTAATGAAAATTATTTTAGTGGCTCTCTGTGGATAGATTAATACAGTATCCTGCTCATTCTATTAAATTATGTGTTGTTCAAGCATTCATTGCATGGAATTTGAAGTGCAAAAGATGGCTGACCACACAGCACCAGCACTGTCATATCGACTTGTTATTAACAACGTGCTGTAAGTACACCGTGAATGAGAACGGCAACACTATTAACTGTTCCAAATGTCCCAACCCACTCAGGGACTTATATGAAAAGCTTGATTTTGAGCAGTTGAATGACGATAATTTGAAAGGAAGATATTTTAATGGTTGCCTGTGTACAAAATATCAAATTTAAAGTAATCCGTTATTGGGTTTCGTATCAGATCAGGTTCAACAATATCCCCCAACCCCAATTATTGCCATTCTAGATTAATCTGGTGTCCTGGTGAGACAATAATTGAGTGATGTAGTTAATCAAGGACATAGACACAAAATTGGGTTTTGCCAATTTTCTGCTATTATCTACAGAAACACAACAAAGCTAGCTTATTCTGGCAAATGTTAAACCATGGGGATTAATGTAATGGGTTTAGTAATTCCACAGAAGCAGTGGTGGAAAAACTACTGACATTACTTATACGGTAAGTTAAAGTATCAATACCACAATCTAGAAATACTCAGTTAGCCAATTAAAAGTAGGCCTATATGTTATTTAAATGTACTTGGAATACATGTACTTAATATATTTGTATGTTGGAATACAAATATATTAAGTACCAAAAGTAAAAAGTACTCATTATGCAGAATGAAAATAGCTGATCTACAAACTCTGAAGTATAAGGCTCAAGTGGTTAATGCATGTTTTGCAATAATAATCAAAATCTAGAAGGTAACTTACTAATAATTGTATATCTAGTAGAGTAAAATTACACTATTTGGTTCTCAGAGTAGAAGTAAAAGTATTGACAATTGGAAGCAAACAAAAAATAATACCTCAGCATTGTCCTTAAGAAGGCTACAGTAGGCTACTTGAATACTTGTTGTACTTAGTTACTTTATTACACTGCTGAACAGAAGGTATTATAATAAGTGAAAGCTTGTGCTGGCCAGTTGCTCTCTCCAGCATCCTTAACCTCTCCTGGGATACCAAGAGAGGTAGATTCTGAGCCAGACACAACAAGAGCAACACAACGTTGGCTACTTGCAGTTCAAGGGTCAAATACTCAAATGTAATTTAGCAGAGAGAGAGGACAGAGATGGACACAGGGTCGATCGGTCAGTCAGGGAGCCAGATCGAGGAAAATGAAGACACGCTCCGACATGACTGCAAAAATCTCCAAATATTTGAACCCCTCCTCGTCCTCATCCTGTTTCCTGTGTCTGCTTAAAGCATTTGATTTGGAGTCAAGGAACGGTGACACCCATGCAGACAATTCACACACGGCTTTCTTACCAGTGTTTTAAAAACATTTCTGTAACACTTTCGGAAATGTGCTTCTTGCTGGTTTGATTGTTTATAAGTTATCTTATATACAAGTGAAAAGGTGTACCCATGCTCATTCTTCATGCTCTATCTCCGACCGAACCACACTTTCACCACACATCTCTATATGCAAAATAAATTCGCCACCCTCCCCGAACTGACATAGCCTATTTTTTAGCCCTTCAAGTTTCTTATTTACTCTGCAAATATTACTTTTATGAAAATCACGATCGAGCCAGCAGATAAACGGGTGCCACAACACGCCGAGAAACAAGGAATTTAACCACGCTACTTGCATACACTGCAACTCGCTTACAATTCGCAAACCTGGCAACACTGCCTGCCTCTTACGTCACCAGCTCTGTTCCTCCTGGCCTCCGTAGTCCGTCGCGCTCACAATCTGTCGCAGCCATCTTGCTTTTCTTTTGGATGGGCGAGTGGACATTTAATGCTAATAAATTAATTATAGGTCCAGCAAGCAAATCATGATGGTCTGATTGTGCTCAATAGGTCACAATAACATTCCGAAATTAGGTGTTGTGTTTTGTATGGCATTTTCCCCAGTAGTAGTTGCATATCTATCTCAGCTTTTGCCTGATAGCACACATGCTAACGTCAGCAGCCATAGCAACATACAGTGTGCGCAGACATAACATGAGTTGTTTACAAAGTGTACGCAATACACACAACAGCTCGGGAGTTATTAAAGCGAACGTGGACGCTGTTTCAGTGTTACATTTGCTGCGCATATCGGAATAATTGTAACGGCATGCATGATAAATGTAACAACGCTAAAAAACACCATTAAACATATCGTTTTCAGCTTAAAGCTATTACATTTCATTGAAGCAACTCCTTAGCATTGTTTTCATACCATGGATGTGATAAGATAATGTATCAAACATAAGGGAAATATTAAATAGCATCGGGTGTACCAGTTTGGCCATTTCTTTTTTTTCAATGGGGCAATACATTGATTAAACAAACGTTTGATTGATTGAGTTGTACAACGTTATACAACCCTAAACTAATTTTAGAATACACTACACAATACAATACAATTTTAGAACATATTTTGCACGTTCCATTTTTTTACTCAGAGATCCCTTTAGCTACACATGTAATATTTCCAGGCAACGGACCTACACATGTCAGCTACCATAAACCACTTCAAGTTATTAGGACGAAATAACTGACAGGAGTGACGGTGCTGTGCTGTGAGTAAACTAATAGGGGAGAGCCGCCAAGGATGTAACATTTTGCACGTTTCATTCTTTTACTCAGAGATCCGTTTAGCTACACATGTAATATTTTCAGGCAACGGACCTACACATGTCAGCTACCATAAACCACTTCAAGTTATTTTTTTGATAAAACAGGTCGGGAGTTATTCAACCGAACGTGGACGCTGTTTCAGTGTTACATTTGCTGCGCATATCGGATCAATTGTAACGGCATGCATGATAAATGTAACAACGCTAAAAAACACCATTAAACATATCGTTCTCAGCTTAAAGCAATTACATTTCATTGACGCAACTCCTTAGCATTGTTTTCATACCATGGATGTGATAAGAAAATGTATCAAACATAAGGGAAATATTAAATAGTATCGGGTGTACCAGTACCAGTTTGGCCATTTCTTTTTTTTCAATGGGGCAATACATTGATTAAACAAACGTTTGATTGATTGAGTTGTACAACGTTATACAACCCTAAACTAATTTCAGAATACACTACACGATACAATACCATTTCAGAACATATAATATTGGCCAATATGTCAAATATGTAAATATTACATATAATGGCATTGAATGGAAGCGGACCATTTGTAACACATGTTACAAATGACCCGCTTTTGCAAGTTTTCTTTGCAGTTGCTTACAGACCAGAATGAACGTGAATTCCGTCTAAACACGATGCAAACTAATGAAGAACATAAGCATGAACACATCCATGTGGATTTTTATTCACCAACACCAAAGACAAAAATTGTACCACACATATACTCCAGGTGTAAAATTAGACGCATTTTGAAGGTAAACACTTCAAACTTCAAACTCCTGGCCACGTAGAGTACGTTGCTGTACACATACTGACGCGATGGCGTCATGGTGGCGTTGACCAATCAAGATATAACGTCCATGTTACAACCGTGAAGCGTTACAACCTTGGCGGCTCTCCCCTACATTTGTTACTAACATTAGGTTGTGGCGAAGTAGACACGTGGCCAGCAGATACTGTGTTTTGGACAAACAGGCTAGGTATTGGTGTTGATTTGGGTCAACTGGACAAACAGCGTGGTGTTGTTTTGTGTCTGTGTTTGTGTTGGAGCGCCTCAGTGTGGCCGTACAGGTCATGTGCAACCTCTTCCACAGAGAGATGGAGACACTAAATCTCAGCTGGACAAACATGTTTGCATGCATGCATCGCTGCCTTGCATGCTGTGTGCTACTGTTGAGTCTGTCACTTACTTTGACTGATTTATGGCATTGTCTTTCTGTTAAAATCCAACTATGTTAATTTAAGAACTCTGGGCATATAGGTCATTGTTTATTCACTGTGCACACGTGTAGCCTATTGTATGTCAGACTGTATGTCTGTCCCACAGTCACAATCCTTTAGTACTTAGGCTGTGGAAATATTCAGGACAAAACAATGGTACATTTCCAATAACCCATTCGTTACTACATGTGGAGTCAACTCCCGCCATTTATTTCTTCCCATAGTGCGTGGCAAAGTCGCTCTGGGATGAGTGCGCGCGTAGCGCGCACGAAATTCTAGTCACTTAACACTTTTTAAGTGGTTAAAATGATTGTGATGCTATGTTAACTATACTTTTGTTGCATAGGGGCCCCCTGGAGGCTGGAACCCCCCTCAAGGACCCCTGCGGGTCCCTGGAACCCCACTTTGAGAACAACTGAGTTAAGGAATCCAGACGTGCTCCCAAAGCACGAGGATATGATTAGACGTTGAGCTGCTCTTTGATAGCAGAGAAACAACACCATTTTCAGGCCTTGTGAAAATCCCAAACTTCCCCTGGCAGCACATTTTTCACAGTCCGCCGTGCACATGGTACAACGGTGGTAATGACGCCACATGCTGCGCTACGTGTCATTAAAGTAGCGAAAGCGCCTCGTGCTCTGGCTTTTATGGGATGTTAAAGCGGTTTGAAGAGCCTCTCTCATCACCTTGTGTGGTCAAAGCAAGCAGTCATGAAAAAACGTAATTTCAACAATCCCCTCAGCTCTGACACTTTCAATCAAGACAACAACCAATGACATCAGTATTAATTATCCAGTGGTGGAAAAAGTACTCCCTTTTTACTGAAGTAAAAGTATCAATAGGCCTATGCAATGCCAAAATACAAAATGTACTTTTACTGTAATGTATTCGCATCAAAATGTATACACTTAAAGTACCAAAAGTAAAAGTATGCAGGCATTGTGACATTTCACAAGGTATCACATATGAAATGTATTAAAATCTTTTGAAAAAGCCAAAGTTTAAATTTATGTTTCGTAATAATAATTAAAAGCTACAAAGTAACTAGTACTACATTTTTCAAATAATTGTAGTGGGGTAAAAGTAGGCTACAATAATTGCCTCAGAGATGTAGTGGGGTAGAAGTAAAAGTATTGCAAATTTGTTTTGATGAATATAGCATTAATCTTCTGTCAGGGTTCATGTCATAGGCGGCGCTGTGGGGAAAAAGTAGCCCATGTAGTAATAGTTCCAGGAAGTGAGGTACCAGGAACAAATATTAAGGTTCCAGGAAGTGATACAGTCAGCTATTTTATTTTGG
Organism: Protomyctophum bolini; assembly: GCF_963924005.1. NCBI lineage: Eukaryota > Metazoa > Chordata > Actinopteri > Myctophiformes > Myctophidae > Protomyctophum > Protomyctophum bolini. The sequence continues at coordinate 23,720,121 of NC_137877.1, read as the reverse complement.
CCATGAAAGAGTGTTTGGTGTGGTTTGACAAAGGCTCTTTAAAGCCTTAGACGTAATCCAAATCATAACTTTGAACCAGTGAATTATAGTGTGTTCGATAAACTTTAATACCTAAATATGGGAAACTTGGTCAAATTTAAGAAGATATACTGATGGTGGATATTATTAAATGAAACAGAACAACAACGGAATCTCCTTGGACCTCTTGACATAGAAGTTGGGTGAGTGAGAGGAAAATATTTCTGGCTTTTTATTGCTATTTTCTTTTTGGAGTTTGAGGATTACCTGCTTTTTGGATTATTAGTTTTTGTTGATTTCATTGGAGTCATTTTAGGGACAATTTTCTTTCATGAACTGAAGAAGGTCAGGGTTTGATATTGCACATCGATGCACATGCAGTACAGGACCTTTGTTTGTTTAATCTAACTCAATTCATGGTTCTGCTTGTTGTTATATAACCATATTAACTTAATGCAGTCACCCAGCTGTGGTACTGCAGCTTTATTGAGATATTGATCACTGCTTTGTTCTCATGTGGACGGAAGGGGTGATGATAATCCTACTGTAGATCAGCAGTTGAGAGTCTAGGGAGAGACTTCCAAAGCCAGAGGCATATCGTTTCTGTCGGGCAGAAACTCTTATCTCCATATTTGTGTGTTTCTTCCTAAATGCTCATGCTACAGCGTCACACAAATGCATCACAAGGAGAAGATCTACAAGCGTTGTTTGTTGTTGGCCAATACCACATTAGCAACGGTTACTAGGTTAGGAAACTCGGTCAAGCTTGCAATGCTGGTCAAAATGGTTAAGCAGTGTCAATACATATATTTGACGTACAGCATGTGTGGGTTTGTTTTCTTACCTTATGAGCAAACTAAATTCCATGAATTATTTCGCTCCGTTGTGCAGTTTATAGTAGCCTACATATTAGAAATAAAAATAGGCTCTCATTGACTTCCATTGTAACAGGGAAACAACTCTCAAACTCACTCTTTTAGAACACTAAGCTGATTATGACCGTTTTATTTTTAATAAAAAATATCAACGTTGTAATGTTTTTGTTTTGACTTCGGTGTTGCCACATTGTGTGAGAGATATAAGCCAACCCACCTCCAAAAACAAGCCAACTCTTAAAGCCAAATAAAGAAAAACAAGCCAAAACAAACACAATAATATGACCATCACCATATATAATCCTAATAAAAATATTGTATGCATTTATCATTATAAATACTATGTAGGCCTATATCTATGATAATTCATGTTTTGGTAATGTATTACAGTACTAATTATTAGCCTTAAGCCCAAAGTAGCGGGAAATAAGCAGACTTGGCAACCCTGTCAAGTTTGTATGGAAAGAAGTTCCTGTTTGTCTACAAAACGATCTGATTGGTCTGAAGTAGCCTCGGTCCCAGACTTGCCATCCAGAACGTTGGATGTAAACAAATTTGTAAACAAAAGCGACTTGTTTACAAACGAGGAACACCACCAGAACCCTTCACTGTATATCTCCAACCAATATAGTTACTTTATAAATCTATCAAAAGACGAAAATAAGATGGCATGAGTTTTCCTGATGTCATAAACTGTCAGAATCAGCTTTTGTTGTGTTCGCTTATGTGCTAACTGACTGATTTTGAGAGCTGTTTCCCCGTTACAATGGAAGTCAATGAGAGCCTATTTTTATAGATACTATTAAACTGCACAACGGAGCGAAATAATTCATGGAATGGACTAATTTGCTCATAAGGTAAGAAAACAAACCCACACATGCTGTACAGCAAATATGTATTGACACTGCTTAACCATTTTGACCAGCATTGCAAGCTTGACCGAGTTTCCTAACCTAGTAACCGTTGCTAATGTGGTATTGGCCAACAACGGGCTTGGGTGGGACTTAGCGACAGGCTAATTTCTTGACAGAAAGTAGCTCATAAAATGTCTGGATGTTTATGATTGGCAGATTGAAAGTAAGAGGATAATTCAAGCTTGGCCTAGAGCTGCAATGTTGGTGAGTTTAACGTCGTTTCATACAAGCAAATCGCAAAAGCAAATTGGATGAATGGGGAATCAATGGAGGGTATTGCAACTCTAGATTCATCCCATTATAATAGAAATCTAGAGTTGCAAATTAATTGCGGCTATCTGCTACTTTTGCTACTTTTGAATCCTGAACAGTAGGCCTATTACAGTTTTGGACATATGAGGTTTCAATCCGAGAGAGAATACTGTGCTGTCAGTTTCACCAGCATTTCTACAGAACAATTAGTATGTAGGGCAGATAGATACGCAAGCTAGCAGTTAAGTTATGAGAGGTATATAATTAATTAATATATGTGTGTACAGTATATGCAGCTATCAAGGGCCAGAGTTTATCATAGTCTGCATCTTTGTGGTTTCATTCTTGTTTTGATTTCTGGAAACATCAAAGCTGTTTCTTAGTGTAGTTGACAATGACTGTCATCATGGGATGACTTACAAGGAAACTGCTGGAGATTCAGGTTCATTTATGTTTTCAGTGATCCACACAAATGGGAGACGGCAGTAACTGCCTTGACAAGAATCTTTGTGGGCATGTTTGACTGTGGAGTCTGCTTTGCAGTCTCACTGAAGGGGAAATCAACACCCCTCAACAGATCGCACAGCAGTCTCCTCCACACATTGCTTTATTGAGTAAACAATGGTGAGCGTAATTAAAAACAGGCACAGGTTTATCTCAGTCCATGCAATGGTCTTGGATTCCCCGGTTTTATCATCTACGTGCCAGACAGCAGGCCAGATCCTGTATGAATGGCATGCATCTGAGCTCGCATGTCTTGAGGTTATGGGAATGGTTGCAAGTGACTTAAGTTGTGCCCGTGGCAGTGGAAGGCCGTATAACCCCATGTTATTTATAGATCAGCACAATCACTGCACTTGAGGCATAATAGCTTACTTTTTGTAATTGTGTAGCTACATGTACAGTGTTTCACTCCTGAATTAAGTGCCTGGTGCTGGGATTCTGGTGCAACTCACAGGTCCTGGGGTCCTGGGCCTGGTAAGAGCAGTAGTGGACCTGGTGAGACGTAGGAGTCAACCCACAGAGCCTATAGTCCTTCCACGTGCCAGAATCTGTTTCTCCCAGTCCTGGCAGAGTAGTTCCGGAGCAACGGATTGTGTGGCCCTGGTTTTTCTCTAATGAGACTGATCGAGGGTAGCTACTGGGATGTAAGTCGGGACTTAATCACCCCTTCTGGGTCACCTGAGTGAGGGGTATAATGTTCGAGAGACCCGAAACCCCAATGACCTTGGGATACATCATTGAGGATACGTCCCAGGTGCATCCATGTGATGTTTTTTGAGTGGTGCAACCACTCCAAGGAACAGCAATGTCCCTATGTCCTAACCTATGTCCCTATGCCCCGATGTTTAGAGTACCAATAGGGGGTGCTGTTGCACCACTCGCTTCAGACTGGTCTGATTTTTTTAGTTATACTTGACTTTCAATTATTATACTATTTATTCAAGGGTGCTTCTTCTGCTTATCATCATTTGTCATTTGGAAAGAGGCCAGGGTATGTTCAAACATAAGAATAACATACTGTATTTGTTACAAAAAAAGAAAAAAGAAAACGGATGATCCAGGCACTCCGACATTTTAAAGAGGAGAACAGACTTTATTAATTAAAATGCCAACCTTTTTTTTCTTTCGCCGTGAGCACTTGGTCATTCTGCTTTTATACTGTATTTGTTGATCCCACTCCACAAACTATTTCTATCCACACTATTTCTGGGCAAATAGGAAGGCACTTTGTGATACGTGAACTGTTCCTATATATCCAGGATATCATTTCACCACCATGCATTTGTGTGATGCCTCATGTTGCATGTTGTTCTAAATATAGACTAGCACTAGACTATAGACTAGTGAATGTTGAAGCAAACAGACTATATGGCCAGTCAAGAATGTGACTGATGCATACCATATGACAGTGGTTCTCGACCATATCTGGATCAGGGCCCACTTGAAAATCTTGAAAGTGTTTGTGGCCCACACATCTATTAATTTTTTTTCCCCCCAAAATGAGAAAAGTATTGAGAAAACAAGCTCCCTGCACTTATTAGGTCAATTTCAGTCACCAGAACCATGGGAAGGGTGTTTTTGATAACATGGTTAAAATGTAGTGTGAAGCTACAATGGGTTTAGACTCTAAAGGGGTCGTGTCTGTTAAAATGAATATAAAATATCAACATACTGAATCAAGCAACGTAAAAACTGTAAAGCCTGGGTAGACGTTAAAATGACTCAAAACATTCCACAGGCTAAATATCCCTTTAAAGTTTAAATCTACAGTAGGGTTTCTATAGTATAGGCCGGGGGATATTATGAGGTTAAATGTGGCCCCAAATGTACAGCATGTCCTGAGAAGGGCATGAGCATCTGTCATCTGTTTTCTGTGTGAAATGTAATATTGTAATCAGATTAAAAAACACAAAGAACACATGCTATCCACAGCCCTCATTCAGGGCTCCGGTGGTTTCACCATTGTTATTATTTAACCTGAGGCCGATTCTTCGAATTTCTGATTTCTGCAACACTTTTCTGAAAAAAACGTATAGCTATATTGTATATAGTGGTTGTTAGTTTAATTACAGAGGAAATGGTTTGGACTGAATAGTGATTCTTCAAACTTTTTCATGTCAAGGACCCCCAAATTGTATTTGGCCGCTGACCCCCATCTCAATATGTTTTGCTCCAGTGATTCAGGGACCTTCCCAGAAGCAATGATTTGAATTTAAAAAGGTTTGCTTTTTTATTTGTGCACATTTTACAAAAATAGCAGATCTACAAGCTCATGGCGTGGCACAAAGTGACATGCCAGGAGCTTGTATATCTGCTGTTTTTGAATAGCCAAAGTGTAAAATAATGGTTAAAGTGGTTAAAATAATAAAAAATAATAGAAGGTTTTAATGTGTTAAACTGGCCAGTCGGGGGAAAGAAACACTTATTCTATAAAAGTCATTTTAAAATGCAAATGTATTCGCTGCAGATTTACGGGGGCTCGCCCCAGTTCTCAGGCCAAATGTTATCCCTTTAGAATGTAGCTCCACTCATCCTTGATCAGATCACATGTGGTATTTGAAAGTTTTTTTTTTTGTAAAAAAAACTTTGAAAGTGAAACCCCAGCATTTAGAAATGTTAATTAATTTTGGGTGGGTGAGCAGCACATGAATTGGGTAGCATATACTGTGGAGACATGTCCCTCATTACAACGTTTCTTAATGAAAGCCGTGTATAATGTGTGTGGGCTGGCTTACAGCGCTGGACCGTGCAAGACTATTCAGTACACAAACGCAACCACGCACACACACACGCACGCATACAATATGTGCACTCATATGCACCTATAATATAATTGCATGTGTGTGTGTGCACATACAAAGTTTCATGTTACACACACACACACACACACACACACACACACACACACACACACACACACAATTTGTATTCTCAAAAAACCCATTGCCCAACTGGCTGTTTGGTTTAGCAGATGTTACTGCCGTCTGGCTATAAGCTAAGCTATAAGCTGATGCCATTCATGTCCGCCCGTACCGTAGCCTATACACTACAGTATGTGCATGTTTATAACACATCACTGATTTTGGAAAGGAATACATATTGGCCAGATAATGGTATGCAATAATGCCCAGGCCTTAATTTCCTATTCAAAGCAGCATCATGGAGAGAGAGTGACTGTATGATCCAAATGAAAACTAATTGCTCCTGGTTATATGAATACCAATGATGTCATGAATATGTATGATGTTGGGGTATTTCTTCGTATATATATGCACACCGCCCGTCATGCGTCCTTTAATTTCATTCATATTTACCATATTCAAAATGAATTAGGCCTATCTAATTTAACATTTGTGGAGTTGGTCACCTGACCAAAAGCGGTTGACAGAAACTGGTCGACATGTTCTGTTGCCCCAACACGGGCAGAAACAAGGCCTTTTAACCAGGCTACTTACACACACTACAACTCGCTTACAATTCGCAAACCTGGCAACACTGTTCCGTGTTCTCATAGGCCCTCCAGGCCCGCCCCCACAGCTACTTTTCAGTCTCACAATCGGCCATCTTGCTTTTTACTTCGATGCGCGAGTGGACATTTAATGCAAATACATTAATTATAGCTCCAGCAAGCAAACACAAACACCTCAACTCCATCTCATTGTGAATAAGAATTCCGAGGGGAAAAATAATTTTTGGAACGCCACTTTCACCCAGTATGAAGCTAAATGTGGAAGCCGTGTGTGTCACACCAACACTGGTGACCCAGAGAATCCTGTGCCGATTCTCAGGCATCTGGCCTGAGGCACTGCCTGCGAGTTGGCTCTGCGTGCGCTTTTTCCAACTCTCACTGATTTATCCAGCTCACACGTCAATCACAGTCAGCAGCTCTCAGCCTGCACACACACGCACGTCTGTCTTGCGCACACACACACACATACACACACACACACACACACACACACACAGAGACACAGAATAGGCATGCAGGCTAAGGCGAGTGGCAATTTAATGCAAATAAATTATTTATAGGTCCAGCAAGCAAATCATGATGCTCTGTAGGTCACAATCACATTCCGATTTGAGGGGTTGTGTTTTGTATGACATTTTGGCCAGTAGTTTTATATCTATCTCAGCTTTTGCCTGATAGCACACATGCTAACAGTGCTGACCACAACGTTAGCAGCATTTGATGACAGCTTGCCATAGCAACGTACAGTGTGCGCAGACCTAACGTGAGCTTCTGGGACAGAAACTTGCGTTTTCATGACAGCAGCAGCTGCTGCACCCTGTGATAGATACTGTGCTAAAGATGCTAAAGCAACACAAAACAACATCCACACGCAAAACAAACCAGGGACCAGGGTTGCCACATATCGTGGATGTGAGAGTGAAACAAGCAACCAGGTCTATAAAAATGTTAATAGGCCAGTTCAAAGTAGGTAAATCAGAAATGGTCCGGAAATTAGTCTTAAAATAATCAATTATAGTGTTGACTGTCACACTTTGTTGTCTAATGTTGTTTCAGAGCAGTGGAACTCAAACATTTCCATGTCAAGGACTACCAATAGATAAACAAGTCCAAAGTAGCTTATAATGATCAGACTTGGCAACACTGTCTCTAGGTTGAACGTTCGACTTTACAAGCTCACACATATGAAATATGTTTTTTTGAATCTTCAAACTGAGACATATTTGATGATAATACTGTTAGCACAGTCATCATACTCCAAGAGCATACAAATGGAACCAAATGGACCCTGATTTTCCCAGAGAGCAAATGGTATCAAATGGGGGTCTGTGGCCTAATGCATTTCAAACTGGGGCTTCTTGCTATTATATTCTCTGCATATCTTATCAACTTGGGGTGAATATTTCACCACAATACTTTACTGAATATTTCACAAGAATATAACACAAGAGTCAAATGTACGGTCAAATGTAATCACAATATAGGCTACAGATGTACATATTTATGACACAGTAAAATGTCGAAAATTAGTGCTATCCCCCCCCCCCACACACACACACACGACAGGCAAGGCTGTTGTTTGCATCGTTAGCAGGCAGCAGCTACCTTGCCACTGCTCTCTGTGACTGTAGTTGTTTCACCATGTTTGCGTATTTATGAGAAATAAAAAACACTTTCTGTTATTGCAACGACACTGGGATGAGCCCGGCGAAGCCGGGCGAAATTCTAGTTCAACATAGTTGTGGTCAACGCTAAAAATCTAAAATGACGGATGCTTTCCCAGTTTGAATGGGTTAATGGGTTCAAATACAAATCATGATGATAAGCACGTATGCAGTAGGTAGCAGGCAGCAATCCTAATGCAATGGACAGAAAATATTGCACTGCAACAGTTGCAGCAGATCATTGTATAATAACTGCAGCAAAATACTTCTTTAGATTTGACACTTTAAAGCCCTCTAGACTTAGCTGGACCTGAGTTCGCCGTCGGTTGTTGAAAATAGCCGATCTTCAAGCATGATTACGACATGATGCAGATTGTAGATCTGAAAAAAAAAACTTTTTATGTTTTTCGAAAAATGTGAGGACTTTTACTTTTGATAAGCTTGATTGTTTGATGCTTGATAACATAGCGTTATTAACAGTGCAGATACAGTCAAAGGTTATGCTAAAAGGATAACAGAAAACCCCAGGAGCTTGTTTCCATTGTACTTTATTTTGATGCCAATACGTTTGCACTTTTACTCAAGTACACTTTTGAATACAAAACTAAGTTGTAACAGAACTGAGTTCATATTGTGGGATTGCTTTGCTACTTTTACTTAAGTATAAATATGAGTAGGCTACACTAGTGCTAGTAGTGCACTCAACCTTGGGGTAAAGATTCTAAATATTTGCATGCTTATGGTTTGTCTTTTTATTCCGCTCGAAGGTCTTCATTCACATTTAACTGCTCAGATCTGGACCTGGGTATTCTGGTGCCTTGAAGGGTCCGGGTACCTAGAACAATATGTGACTTTAACCGACCCAAACTGAACCTGTGCGTAAGAGGACCGCGTTGTTTGATGTTCAGCCGTGGGAACGCGGCAGTAGCCGTATATTCTGTAATGACATTTTAACGTTGATACGTTCTCACACAGATGGTTCTTATTCCTGGCTGGGTCTCGGGTGACAGCTTAAAGAATGTGTACAGTGTACACCAGAGGGTAACATGTGTGGTGAGCCCCAGCCGACTGTATTTCAGTCAACAAAACGGGCCAGTCAATGAGGGTGTTAGCTTCACGTGGCTGGGTTTCTGTCATGACAAACTGTCGGCTTTTCTTTTGAGTGGCTTTGATGATGACAAAAAAAACCTTGAGGTCCAATGAGTTATACAACAAATTAACTCAATGCATTTTATGTTAACTTTTTTTTTCTTCCTGTATGTACAAGCACTATAGGCTACTATGTTGGTTCACTTTGCTGTTGAGTGAGAAAGGGGGTGGCAGTGGATCAGGGGTAGAGTGGCCGCTTGGGAACCGGAAGGCTCTGAGTTCGATCCTGGGCTCCCCCAGAGTTATAGTGTCAAAGTGTCCTTGATCAAGACGCTGAACCCTAATTGATCGTGATGAGCAGGTTGGTGCCTTGCATGGTTTCCATTTGCTGGTGGAGCCTGCGGAACCATTGCGGCTCAATAATCTGCCACTCCTGAATGAAGTGACTGGTGCTGGGAGTCTGGTTTAACGCACAGGTCCTGGGCCTGGTGTGAGCAGGAGTGGACCTGGTGAGATGTAGGACGGGCACGGACAGGAGTCAACCCACAGAACCTAGTCCTTCCACTCGCCAGACCTCCCAGTCCCGGCATAGTAGTTCGGGAGCGGCGGATTGTGTGGCCCTGGTTTTTCTCTAATGAGACTGATCGTGGGTAGCTACTGGGACGTAAGTTGGGACTTGGGTGCATACATGCAATGTTTTTTTTCCGGTCTCCGCCAACGGTGTGTGAATATAATGCACAAATGCACCATTTAACAAAATAATGTTGCACATTAAGATAATCATCTGGGGATCATCTGGGGACCCCCAACATAAATTGGGGACCCCCAATGGGAAGCACTGTGTCCCATGCAAAAGAGGGATCCTTAACCGTGACCCATAACAATGGTAAATGGTGCATTTATATAGCGCCTTTATCCAAGGCGCTTTACATAGATTGTGCATTACATTTACCCATTCACACACCGATTGCGGCGGAAGACATGCAAGGTACCAACCAGTAGATCGGGAGCAATTTGGGGTTCAGTGTCTTGCCCAAGGACACTTCGACATGTAGACAGGAGGAGCCGTGTGTGTGTGTGTGTGTGTGTGTGTGTGTGTGTGTGTGTGTGTGTGTGTGTGTGTGTGTGTGTGTGTGTGTGTGTGTGTGTGTGTGTGTGTGTGTGTGACTGTGTGTGTGTGTGTGTGTGTGTGTGTGTGTGTGTATTGGTATAACTCTTAAATGATGATGATCAAATTGGCACATTTTGACAAACTAGCTTAAGAGGGCACTTGTTCCAGTTCAGTTGTGCTGGTGTGATTGTTTGGGACATTGATGAACGATGCTGTGATGAATACATAGCAGCACATTGACCAACCCGGGGGAATGCTTGGTGTGGGACAAACAAACTCAACCTCCCCCATCTATCAGAATCACCTGCTTTGGACAATTATCAATGGCTTCTGTTGATGTTGCCTGCAGCCCGTAGCTTTGTGTGTGTTCCATCAATAAGTAACACTGTGGGATACAGAACTTCCCTTGAAATGCTGATCTATGGAGATGTATATACTATAGCATTCCAATGGTTTAAGCTTTTATTTTGAGCCAACCAAATGAAAGCTTGAGAAACCACTGTTCTAAGACAGTTGTTCCTGAACTTAGCTTGAGACCCAAAAAAGAGATTAGACGTTTGACCGGGACCCATACTTATGAAAATATCCAAAAGGTCACTGTAGGCCTACCATACATGGCCAACAATGAAACCAAGACAATTGAAATGAATCAACATCAGGATCTAAATGATTGTGAATTCATGAATAAACTATACAGTAGACACATTCACTGTGAAGACCACTTAAATCACCTATCACCTCTAAATGTATAGCAAGGAAAGGGAGAGGAAATATCTGTCTGTCTATACCCAGGCCGTCGGTGGAGGAGGAGGGGAAACAGGATAAGAGGATCACTCCAGAGGGACTGTTCGATCTGGCTGTGGGGGCTTATAGGCTGCAGGTTATTTCCTGTCATCCAGGGATCTCGTATAGGGGCTTTAATGCCGGCGGGCCGTGAGTGGAATGGCACGTTCCCCCCACATGTACCCGAGCCAACTCCTCACAGGACCATCACCAATGAGTTCGTTCACGGCTGTCAATACGATTTAGTTCATACAGAAGGGGACAGGGCGGAAGATTATTTAAATCACGTGCCAATGGCTTCAAGGCTCATGTCCTATGTGGCAAAATACCAACGTCACACACAGGATGCCACCGGTTTTAAACGAGGCAGCAGCTGAATCCTTTCAGCCCCCAAAGCTCTTCCTCTGTCCGTGTGTTCCTGGTGTATGCAATTAGCTGCAGACGGCACTGATGATGGAAGAAGTACTCTCATTTTTTACTTTAAAAATATCAATACTGTAATGTAGAAATACTCTGTTACAAGTACGGAATTCTAAATGTACTTGAGTGAAAGTACAAAAGTATTGGTATCAAAATGCACTTAATGTACCAAAAGTAGTCAGTAGTAAAAAGTACTCAATATGCAGAATGTTCCATTTCAGAAGTTTTCAAATGCAGCTTTTGAAAATAGCCAAACCTCACAATGAGGACGCATTGTGACCTTGTAAATCGGCTATTTTCAAATGGCCGAAATGTAGCCTGGCTAAAGTGGTTGTATGTTTTGTAATTATAATCAAAATCTACAAAGTAAAGTTTTCAAATATTGTTGTGGAGTAAAAAGTACAATATTTGCTTCTGAGATGTAATGGAATGGAAGTAAAAGTATTGAAAATTGGAAACACTCCAGTAAAGTAAAAACAATACCTCAAAATTGTATACTCAAGTACATAAGGCTACTTGAGTAAATGCACTTAGTTACTTTCCACCACTGGTTCCTGGTTCCTATAATAATTAGATGCAGACAGACAAATGCGGCTGTATTATTTGAACAAAGGCGGAGCTGGAGCTGGATTTGAACTGACTGGTCCTCATGCCCTACACTGACCCAGCCTCGCTACTCGGGCACAATATTAAAGCCGTACACAAGAGAACCGCCATGCATGAAACCGCTTTTTATCGACAGTGGACTGTGGTGGGAAGCGATGGGAAATTTTACTGACGACATAAATCAATGGGGGCAGTCTAGTGTGGACAGTATTCTAAAGCCATGGTCAAATCATTCAGCCCCATCATTTCAGCACTTTAGCGCTTTATCAGATATAGATTCGGGTCAGCCTGGTAGTAAAAGTGAAAATCTATAACTCCATCAGTGCCCCATTATCCGTGGGATGGACACAGACCACCGATGCAGTTTGTTTTAATCTGTGGAATGTTGTTTAACGCCTGAATCGATGTGGACTCGCCCCTGTGGCACCAACCACCCACCCTCTCCACTGTTGTGTTTTCTCGACAAGCGTTTGTGGTGGTGGTGGTGGTCGGCTGGATTGAACTCCACCTACTATCCTCTCAACAAGCATTAATAGAGAGGTAATGACTCCCCAGTCTAAAGACAGGCAATTTGCACGAAAAGCATTAGACACGGCTGCTCTGTTTCAGTTTTTGGGGGATAATTGGTTGATTATATCTTAATGTATTCTACCACTACACAGTGGCGGCATATTTTGCAACTTGTCAATAAGGCGTGAACAGTGTGCAGACGTCTGTGAAATGGTACAGCTCCTGCTTCAATTAAAGTCCTGTCACAATGACAGAGATAAGCGCCGGTTTAGGGTGGAACTGACCCTGAGAGACTGGAGCTCACAGGCAGGGAGGGATACTGGCAGGTAATTGGGGCCGGTGACAACACGAGGAACCATTTGGTGGCTTGATGATCACCAACCTTAGCAACCCAGCTTTAGGACGGGAGACATTTCCTTTCTCCATCCTCCTCTGTCCTCGACCCGCGACACAGACCTGCTCGGGTCAGATGAACCCATTAAAGGTGTAGGGAAGCGGGAATGGTGGATTTTATTTTGACGTTTTAGCCTGAAACGTTGGCTCTGAAGTTTCTGAACCAATCAGAGCATTGCATCCCTCCAGGCTATAGGGGTCTCAAAGTCTGTGACTTCCTGCACGTGAATTTCGTGAAGTAATGCACTGTCTGGATGTCATCTTGAAGTAGTTCTTTAATCAAAACCAGCTGTTTTGATTTTTTTCTGAAAAACGTGTGTTTCTATATCAGTGTTTTGAAAATACTTTTGAACCAATGGAAAGTATTAAAAAGTGCTTTGGACAAAACCTCTTTACTCCAGACCATTGGACCCTCAAACTGTCTGTTAAAGTAGCCATGAAGTAATATATTATATATATATATATATATATATATATATATATATATATATATTGCTTTGTTTTCAAAATATAAGGTTTTCTTCATTTCGGAGTTAGGTGGTTTCTTCCCGACAGCAGAGATATATGAGCTTGTATTTTTGAATAGCCAACCGATGTGCTATATTAGATCTATAATCACACAGATGCTTTCCTGGTTTTAATGGGTCAAAATACATGGTGATGGTTGGCTGACTATAACCACCGTTTGTCTGCTGGTGTACAACATTAGCATTTGAACTGAACAGGTGTCAACATATTAGCATCTGCTTCGCATATCTCAGCTTCGCATATCAGATGCTAATCTCCTATCTCCAAAATGTCACAGTATCTGGAAATCTGCTATTGTAAACATTAAACAGTATTGCAATTACAATTTAGGCCTTCAGAAGCGTTTATATATCCAGCCATTTTTAGACAGCTATGTGTGTCCCTGGGTCCCTGGGTCTGTCCCTGGCTGGGTGGCTGGGTCTGTCCGAGCACGAAAATGGCATTATAGCGTTTGTTCACCACCAAGTGTCACTGTTGCACAGCCTCACACACACACACACACACACACACACACACACACACACACACACACACACACACACACACAGGCCAGGGAGGAGGGCTTGTACAGTACAGTACAGTACCACTCTGATTTTTTTTTAATATATAGGCCTATATATCTTTTCCGTCAACATTTTAACAATGCTGCAATGCGATTTGGAAAGGTTTTGTGAGCCATAACATTGTGACGCTCAGTCCAGAGAGAGACATTGAAACTATAGTTGTTGTGTGTACTACTCAAGGAAAACAATAAAAAACATTGATTTGGCTGTTTTTCACGAGACATGAATGAAAATGATAGCTTATATATAAGCTATCATTTTCATTCAACATTTCAACATTTTCCACAGAAACAATTCTCGTCCCACTATACATGTATGTAGTGGGACGAGAATTGTTTCTGTGGAAAATGTTTCTTTCCTAAAGCATACGGTGTTCAGAGGCAATGAATAATTCATTCAACATTCACACATTATAGCATTCACTAAGTCCATAAAAATTAAATCCGTCCCACATTGACGGACCTCACGTTCCTTTGGAACTGAATATGGGATTAAGAGACTATACCTAATGGAAAGTATTGCAGTGATTCGAAATCCTCGTGTTGAGAGAAAAATAATGTATAATGGCTTCTACCTGTGCAAACATTTGTCTGGGATCAGTTCAAAAGGTTAATGCAACTGTCTGGCTCTCTGTCAAACACTATCAGTGTGGCCAGATTTTGCGAGAGAAATCAGCAACCAGGTCTATGAAAACAATCCCAAAAGAAGTTGACTATAGGCTACACGAGCACTTTAAATAGCACATCTACAAGCTCACAACGTGTCATGATTTGTAGATCTGCTATTTTCAAAAGACTCTTGAAGAAAATGTGACAAATGTCTAATCTTTTTAAAACATTGGATGCCCCTGCATAAAATATTTTCAGATGGCGATGGTGCTCTGCAGACCAATACATCTGGGGGTCCTTGACATGAAAATGTTTTAGAAGCACTGGTTAAAACAACATTACACAGCTAGCCCAAAATTAGCAACTGCAATTAAGAAACAAGCCCAAACTAGACAAAGTGTCCATCGGCACATGCAGGTCTCCACCAGGGCAGGTCAGGTTGTGGCCTCCTGGTGGCGCTATAATAGGCCAATGTGAAAAGAGTGCCATTTCTTCTTGCCTTGGATGGCAATTGGATGATTTGAGGCTTTTTGTTCAAAACGGGCCAATCCTGCAAACGTTGAAAGCCAATGTTAGCCAATTAGGATGGAAAATGATATATCGGACAGATCCGTCATCATGTGGACCGATTTGCGTGAGATTTGGATGAAATCTGTGCGACTAACATAAGCAATGTGTTTTACAGAAATCGGCCTCATGGTGGCGCTATAACCGGCAGATGTGGAGGGATGCAGGGACAATGTTTTTCGATGGCCTCTAGGGAGTGCGCATACATAAGTTGTATACAGATGCAGTTATAGCTAAAAACAGGAATTGGAATAGGCTGATTTTGGGGGGAAATGTGTGGCATGTTGTCCTCGGCCTAGTGGAAATGTGTGTGTATAATTTCACGGAAATTGCACACTGTGTTTGTGATTTATGGCATTTTTTCGAAACGGACCAATAGTGTGAGCTTTGGAAGCCAATCTTAGCCAATCAGGATGGAAGATGGGAAATGGTGCCGCTCCGTGTTGATCACATGACTATGGAGATAGTGTATACCGAATTGTGTGATGTATGGATAAAATGTGTACGAGTAATCTACATAAATTTGTTTTGCCTAAATCAGCCTCATAGTGGCGCTATAACAGGCCGTTGAGGAATATTTGGGGCAGAGGTTTGTCGTTGGCATCCAGGGAGTGTGTGTGCAAAGTTTGGCATGGATCGGGCCAACGGTGCCGGAGATTAGCTGATAACGGACGGACGGAAGCACACACACACGGACGGAAGGACACACGGACGGAGTGCAAAACATACTCTCCCCCGGCCTAGGCCTTCGGCCTGGTGGAGACAAAAACTGAAAAACTAGCCCAAAGATGCTTGTAATAAGCAGACATGGCAACACTGAGCACTATGTAGTTGTTGGTCAACAGCGTTTTGGACCTGAGTCGTATGAGCGACAGGAAAGGGCCCAAATGCGCCCACCACCCCCGTCCAAGGTATGCTCCCTACCCATTAGCCACGAGGTCACACTGTGACCTTGTCAGAGGAGGGAGACATCAGTTTCGTCTGTCTGAATCAAACAAGCGTGTCGGGTTCCATTTTGTCCTCATCAGTGTCTCTCCATCTTTCTCATCGTGCATACATACTACTGCTGGCCTGGAGGCTGATAAAGTAAACTGATAAAAAATAGATTGGGTTCAGGGATGTCGTCAGGGAAAATATAGACTTCAGACAGGTAATCTGTTTTTGGCATGTTTAGAATCCATCATTATTACTTGGGCACACAACCTGCTCTGCTTCCTCCCACCCCCCCCCACCCACCCACCCACCCACAGACACTGCACATGTTTCGTCTTCTTTCACACAGGGAAGGCCGTCATTTACTTGACTTGTTTCACGTTCTTGTTTTTGGCGGAAAGAAGAGAGACTTGTCTTTCCAAAGTAACATCCTTAATATATAAAAACAAAAATCTCTCAATTAAAAAAAAAAAACGCTGGCAGTGCAGGAAACTAATTACTTAATACCTGGTAGTTAATGTGTTAATCGAGTCCCATCTGTAGTGTACAGGCCAGTCTGCCAATCCACATCCATCAGTTTAATGTCAAAATAAATAAACAAATCTAATATAAATCATGTCATTATTCAACGCTCTTATTATTTTGTGTTTATGGCTCTATATTATTTATGCCAGATGCTGATCTAGGGACTGCCAACTGCACCCATGCCCCTGTGTGCAGTGTTTTATCAAGCAGTGTGCATTTTGACAGCACATTTTGATTTAGTTTTAGTCACAATCTTTTGAATAACAATTCATTTAGTCATAAGTCATCTGAAATGTTTTAGTCTTGGTCTTTGTTTCAGTCGACCGAATATCTTAAGGTTTTAGTGGACAGTTTATTTTGTCTACAAAAATTCTGGCGGGCCTTGATGGCCCAGATGGTCCGCCAAAAGATCAGAGCGACGCGTTGTGAGCTTTTAGATCTGCTATATTCAAAGCACAACACCGGAGCACAACCAAACATAAAATGTTTTGTCTTTTAGTTCTACTGGATCTCTTCTCCACTAATCCCTCCCTATCAATGCAAGGTGTGAGGGTCTGAACCTCTATACCGGCAGTTTAAAAAAAGTGCTGAAATAGCCTACCTACAAGCTCACAGCGTGTCATGTGGTGAGCTTTATTTTACTATGTGTGCTCGACACTGTCATACAATATGGAGATGCAAGGTTTCTACCCAGCAATACAGATTGCCTCTTCTGGCCAGCATGCTGCTTCTCTCGCTCTCGCTCTCGCTCTCACGCTAGCTCGCTCTCTCTCTCTCTCTCTCTCTCTCTCTCTCTCTCTCTCTCTCTCTCGCTCGCTAGCGCTCTATATATCTCTCTCTCTCTCTCTCTCTCTCTCTCCCTCTGAGACCTGCGCACACAATCCCTGAAATACACAATCCTACATGTCATGTGTGATATATAATAATGCACAGAATGTGTTAATCAAACCTATATATTTTCTTGACTGTCTATGCACATGTACAGTTAGTACAGCATGTCAACAGATATTATTCATGTCTGTTCATTAAGTGAAATGCACTTCGTATGAACTATGGTTTTCTCTCTGAAGCAGTGGTGGCTGTGGCTGCAGATGGGGCCTAGTTCTTTCTGTTGCTTCTCAAGAGGTTCACTAAAATAAGAAGCAAAGCCGTTCATTAAAACCTTGGTTATAAATGGACTGGGGGAAAAGGGAGAAAGGATAACTATTAATAAATGTACAGTGTATACAGGCTGTGTGGGCAGGAACACATACTGTACTGTTGAGTGGCATATGAGGTCACATGCCAGCCAATATAGGAACCAGTAATTTAAAACTAAACAACGTATACAGAATTAATTGGTGCCACTGTATGAACTCTCATAAATCCTTATTTTTACCAAAGCAAAATATCACAGCTTTTATTGCCATGAATGTGTTGTGGAGATACTTCATCCCAATTCATACTATGCAATGAGCTTAATTGTTCATGCGCAGTATGGTTCTCCATGCACCTTTTCAGGAGGACGCATTTTAATTCTCAAAAGTGTTTACATTTTCAGAGCATGTTCATTGTAATGATGAATCAGTCGATCGTGTTCCGTAGCATTCCTTATTTTTCTGTATCAAAATTAAAACACATTTTCAAGATTTTAAAGAAGAAAGAAATACCATGGCTAATTCTTTACATAAATTAATTTTATATTAATATTATATTATCAGAATCTTAGTGTTTTTCCAATCAATTGGGCGCCCACAGATTGAGAATCACTGTGAAGCGTATCTCTTCCCATAGTGCTGAGCTCTGACATCCTGGAGGAGACAGAGAAGGGGGAGGAGGAGGAGGAGTAGGGGGGTGCAATGCGAGTACCAAACAATGAACCCTGCCTCTCACCCTGTCAGTGACAACCTTGGGGTGTCTTCACCCTCTGGCTCCAACCTTTCTCTCTACGGTGCCAGAGAGCGCCTCAGCCGGTACGTTAAATCCAATGACATCTGACTCAATACTTCCTATATAACCCTGATGGCCCCCTAACTGTGCCATGCCTCGTATATGGCTTGGAAGTAGCACAATTTGAAATTTGCACCCTATGGCTAGAAAAGTATAGCCTGGGGAGAGGTTTACCCAGCATAGAAAAATAATGAAGTCTGTGTGTTTGACTATAAGGTTATATGGAGTGCTAAATTCCTACAATGACAATAATGCCTTGGTGCGTGTCAAAAATGGTACTAGTATCTACAAGCTCACAACTCCTCGCATCCTGTAAATTATTGTTACTGTTAACTAACACTGATGATTTTGTCATGTACACACCCTGTCCCCTCCCTGCACATCGATATATACCACTTCTGGAAACCTGTCAGCTTGCACAATCTGCTAAAACTGTCTGCGCTCATCACCTGTATTGCCGTAAACAAGCCAGTGTAATATTTATGTACATGTGTTACTCGAGCAACAGTATATACAGCTGTAAATCACACAATGTTTTTGAATAATTAACGATGAACATATGCACATCTCACGACCTATAAAATCTGATGCAGCCAATTATCCGGATTCCTGCATATAGCCTATGTGCACACTATGCAAGATACGTCTGTTGACTGCAAACATCTATAAGTATAGGCAACACAGCAATAATTATTTTCGGCTCTAGAAACGAAGTATCAATTTAATAAACTATAACTTTAGTTGTTTAATGTCTCTTGAGATCACATTCTGGCTTAAACCAGGAGAGATTTCATTGCGACCGAAGGTCTCATTTACTATGAAATACTGCATCTCGCATCCGTCACACCTATGGTTGCGTCCATGACATCACGAGACATCATATGGGATCTCCATATATGGGCATATATGTAGTCCCCACAGAGCTAGTGACCAGTGCCTTGGCAAATGCATCACCGGACCTAGCGGTGCTGCGATTCTGCAACTGCTCCGTAAACCTCCTTGAGTGTCTCAGAAGGAGGCTTGTGCTTGGTGCAGTACTGGATCATGGCATGCAGGCGTGTGACCGGCTTGATGTCCATGTTGGTGCGCCACGAAGGCATCTGTTTTAATCGCGTAGTAGTTATTCATCAGCAGATCATTTCGCGCTAGGACGTAGACAACATTGCCAGGGGCCCTTCCCAACCCCCATATTTGGGAATGTCAATATATGGCCATATTGTGACAGTCTCATGATAGCCTGCAGTGTGGTTGCCGTGACATGAGTAATACTTTAAAATGAACCAAGTTGTTATAACACATGAGCTGAGCTGAGCTGACTATCATCACCTGGATCTCCATATGAAGATCACGACACTGACCTCATCAAACCCTGGATAGCCATACATGGTTTGACATCCTATCTTCATATATGGAGCCGGCCAGCAACTCTACATCTGACCTCACTGACCCCAGATTAAGAGTTTAACTCTTGCTTCTCAACTGTGCTGTATTAAGAAACGGTTGTTTCAGTGTCACTTCTCGCCCTCAGGGCAGGTAAATACAAGTTCCTTACTCCTCTGAAAGCAGCATGATAGCACATGATGTTCCGCAGGCCAGTCTGCTGGGGCTGACAGTGGCACAGGTCCCAGAGCCAAGGTGACCCACCACATATCGACTGCTATAGGCTTAGTCGGCAAGGCATGGCCCACCATCTCTAAAGCTTATATACTTTAGAGACACCAATGAAGACGTACATTTACTTGAGTACTGTACTTTACTTGAGTATGTTTTACTACTGGAAAATAAAAACAAGGGTACCAATTTGACAGAGCAACGCTCTCAGTAGTTGAGTAATATATATTTGAGGAGTATATACTTTGACTCAACTACTACTACTACTAGGGTTGATCAATACTTCTTCCTCCACTGCTAACAATGTTGCACAGCCTGCTCGGACAGATTATTATTATTATATTTTTTAATTTGCTGAATGTGATATAGAACGAATGTGGCAAACGGTGCAGGCTGAGTGACACGTCCCCGCTCTGCTTCTGACAACGCCAGATGACCTGCATCCTGACAAGGGCAGACATAACAGACGCTGCCAAATCGCTAGAGCTTATTCAGACCTGTGAATCCCAAAGGTGGATGGTGTGTGTGTGTGTGCCCGCTTTCGTGTGTTTTCGCAAAATGTTGCTGTTGGGCAGAAACCTCCTATTTGTATGTGTTTTATTTATTTATTTATTTATTTATTTATTTATTTATTTATTTATTTATTTATTCAAAACACGGCGCAAATCGATTTGTTTGATATGTTTGGAATGGACTCGTTACTCGGTTACCACCCGACAGAGACAATGTGTTTTTGTGGGACAGTGCCAGTATCTGGTCCAGAAGGCTTGACCCAAAACATGGTTCTTGTATTCTATCTTGTTTGTTTTATTGAGGATAAGGTTAGAAATAAGGGTTAGGCATATTTTACAGAGGTTACGATTAGGAATAAGATTAGGTTTAGGCATAGTTTTAGTGAAGTTACGTTTAGGAATAAGGTTGGGTTTAGGCATAGTTTTAGTGAAGTTACATGGCGACCGTTCTGAGGTCGCCGAATTTGCCCCGGGGCGAGCGTGTTTTGGACATGTCATAGACCAAGATCAGAATCAGACCCTATAGAGGAAGCATCATCTTGAATGTAATATTCATGTGTTTGCAGGCTTTCTTGTCACTGATGGAGAAAATGTAATGACCTCTTACTGAGCCAGAGTCTGTGGACCCAGTGCCAGCTGTGCTGTCACACACAGCCAAAGAAACGAAGGACAAAGTAGGCAATGGAATAAAATAGAAAGAGCAAGTAAACAAGATCAACTCAGCGCGGTTGACGAGGATTAGTTTACAGATTAGAGGCACTTAGCCTTTAGCCTTTATGCGTTTTATGCAGTGAAAGGCAATATGGCACCGCTAGAACTATTTACAATCATGTTGGCTGGAGTCACGGCTAGGGTTAATAGGCTACTTGTGTATTATGTATTGCACTTTCCTGTATTGAATTTTACATTTACTTGTGTTTATTATGTATTGCTATGAACCTTGGAGTAACCATGATGAATGCTGCCATTAGAGCAGTCAAGCACGGAAGGACTGTATAGGGAAGCTAGTATCTGTCACATACAGTAGGTATAATCTCCATCAAGCGTAAATTACTCAATAAGTAATTTGTTTGCATCCATATTGTCTGGGACAAACACCAACACGCATAGGCTACACGTACATTGTACATGTTGTACATGAACAAACAATAACCTACACAGTTGAATCAATAGCATTCAACATTGGATTTTGATGTTAATGATACAGTGTTAATGACATTGATTGATTGATTGAATACTTAATGGGGAATCCAAGCTTATAGAAACTGCAGGCTTTCTATTCCTGTAATGTTAGCATGCATGACTATATTTTAGATTAGCCATGCAGGAAAGACAGACAGACAGACAGACAAGTGTTTGTCAGGGTGAGGGGGTCCCCACTTAGCCTGGTTAATAAAACTCGGTCTGGTTTATTAACCAGGCTAGTCCCCATGCACTCCCAACTTACTTATGATTATTTTGGGGGGGTCACTGCTTTAAAAGGTTCAGCGCCTCTGCTTTATAGTAATACTGTAGTTTGGTGCTAGAATCCACAATGTGATATTCCTCCATGAGCCCAGTGTAAACACTGCCCAGATATTATGTGCTGACTGAGTGCGTCCGATTACACAGGAAGTCTGCAACGTTATTTACACACACACACCCCGGTATGCACACATATACGGACATGTGTACACACACACACACACACACACACACACAGACACAGTACTTCCAGACATATACCGGTACAGTATGTGTGCATGGTTACATGTAAATAACACACAGGTTGATTATACAGGAGACAAACACAAGCATGCATGCACGCACGCACACACTCACACTCACACAGGTTATTTACATGCACACAGATGTGCACAGACTTGAGATAAGTAAACGCATGTGTGTAGCTCAGTTGATGCATGGGTTAGACCTGCATCCCATCCAGATAACATTCGCCAAAAAAACAGCAACTTCCCCACCAGAGAGAAATGAGAATGAATTGGGCAGAAACCTCTCCATATTTTAACTTTTTGTGGTTTTTTTCGTAGATTAATGGCACATACGTACACCTTACCTGGTCAAACAGTAGGCTATACAGCGTCGCACAAAGGCATCAAAAGTAGCACATCTACTAGCTTGAAGAGTGAGTTTCGACAGAGCTTTGTAGATCTGCTACCTTTTATCCTGGAAACAGGACAAGTCTGACATTGCAAAAAAGGAAATGGCCCTCGACAGATTTGGTCTGGCACCGCTCAGTTGTGATTGGATTTCACTCCCTCCGAAGCTGCGAGGGACCGATCAGAGCCCATGTATGCATATACTTTTTGTGTGTGCACTGCTTTTGCATTCATTCAATTTCGTATACTGTACGTATGTACATTATACTTATAACCTTTTATGTAAACCTTGGGAAAACATTGAATTGCCCCTCATTATTTATTTTTTTACCCTTTACTGCACTGCATGCATGCATGTGTGAGTTTGCGTCCCCGTGTATGTATGTTCTGCTTTCTGCTCCATCTGTTGGAAAAGCGGAAGCATCGGGGGGCAGTCAAGCTGTAATGTTGTTGTTCTTATAGCTTTCTTTCTCTCTCTCAACAGCACAAACACTCCATTGTGCAGCTTCGACATGTGTGGCGAGGTTACATCACGTAGGAAACAATTTGCTTCTTAGAAACCGTTGATGACTTTGATAAAACACAGTTGTTTATGTCCGGATGCTTTGTGTGTGTACGTGTGAGTGCTTTTGTGCACCCTGTCCCCCCCTCTGTTTTTCTCTGTCCCTGTGTGTGTGTGTGTGTGTAGTGTGTGTGTGTGTGTGTGTGTGCACATGCATGCATTAGTGTGTGCACATGCATGCATTAGTGTGTGCACATGCATGCATTAGTGTGTTTCTTATACGTTCCATGCATGCATATACCGTCTCTGTCGGGTGGAAACCCCATACAGTATGTCCAAAACAATTACTTAGATTCAAATTCAAAAGTAGCATATATACAAGCTCAAAAGCTTGCGAGCTTGAGGATCTTCTACTTTTAATGCTTTTATGTGACGCTGTATTGTGATAGTAAAAAAGAGGTTTCTGCCCGACAGCGGCGATATGTTCTATGCATGCATATACTCAGTATACCCATTTGCGTCTCAAACAAACTGTAAAACATCTACAGTGTGTCGTTTTACAACGTCTATAAAGCTGGCATACATTAAAACATGGTGCAGCACAAACACTAAAAAGCCCTTGTTCTGCATTGCATGTTGTCATCTTTATCAAGCAATCGGGCCGAAGCCTTTTCATGTATATTATCACAACGGTTAAAGTATGGGGTCTTTGGCCCCGTGGAGGCATCCCACATGGGGACCCTTTTAGGCCCAATGCACTGCCTAAACAAATAGCCCTCCGTTTACCAGACCTCTGTGGAGTACAGGGCCATGCAGTGTGGTGAACCCTGTAAACACAACAGTCAAACATTGTAGTGGTCATTGTAACACCCATGGGAGACCCCAAATGGAACTTTTTTCTTTCACATGGCCCTATCGGCCAAGCCATAGAACAGGGTTGTACGGTACGGGTGCACTGTATTATTTATTATCATTCATACGGTGGTCTGATCAACCCAGTGATATAAATGTTGGCTGAGACTCATGAGCTCATGTCTTCAGTCAATGGATGCAGGATTGGGAGGCACCATATAGGGCTTGCATGGACTTGCATGGACTCTCCAAACTTTATTATTGAAATGCCCCCATGCACTCTACCTGCTTTTGTTATGTTAACCCCCCCATAATATATATCTCCATACAAGTATCATAGTCAAGGAATTCTGAAGTGTGTCGGGAGTGGATATGAAACCTGGTAAAGTAAACTTACCAACTAAGTCTTAAACCCTATTATATAATGTGTTGACGACTTAAGAGCTCTATACTAGGTCTGTTCCTTTTTTCCCTCAACATCAACATCAAATCTCTTTGTTGAAAATAGCTGATCTACAATCTCAGTTAGCATTGTGACACAGTGTGAGCTTGTAGTTCTGCTATTTTGGCAGAATGTTCGCCCCCAGAATAGGGACAGTAGTCTCCAAGTGGCTCAGAAGAGCATGAATGTTGGGTTGTAGTTGAAAAGCTATGCATTATTGATTGCGTTCCCATACAGTACTAAATATAAGCAAACAGAGAGGTCACAAATGCCAATCCTAATGCGTGGTGTACGCATATAGCATTTAGAACAATAATCCATTGAGAAAACGTATCGTTTTCATTCCCATACCATGAGGGACATCCCCCTTGGTAACCCCCTTAGTTTATATGCCGTAACTTAAAGGGACTGTGCTGGAATTTCTAGTTGTTTGTCTGACAACAACTGGGAAACAGTTGATTGAGTAGGATGTCTTAAAAAGGGGAAACCGTGCTCAGTGAAAATAAGATTGTTATGGTGTCTGTATTCATGTTTTTATAATTTAGAGTGGCTTTTTTTTCCTCAAACTACTACTTAATTAAACATCCACTGTGGCTGCGCAAGAGTGACACTTGGTAGTCAACAAACGCTATTTCCGTACTTGGACGGACTGAGACAGACACAGCCAGCCAGGGGGACACACAGCTCTCTATAGGAGTGGCTAGCACCACTCAAAAATCTCTATCATTTGTCTTTCTCTCCATCCACAACCTACAGTATCTTGTTTTTTCAGTCACGTGAGTTGCAGTACAGTGGAAACTCATTCCCTGCGGCGTGGTTGTGGAGTGGTGATTGTGAGAAGTAATGATATAGAACAGGGGTCGTCAACAGGGGCTCCAGAACCTCTAGGGAGTCCTCAGAGTTACTACAGGCCGGCCACCAAATCTTTTATTATAGGAACATTTTCTCTTTCTTTTTTACATTAGCCACTTGAACCCTAGCATCCCTACTTTGAGGGGAGCAGATGTACAAGCTCACAACGCCTCCCAGCGCAAGCTGGTGTGAGCTTGTAGATCTGCTATCTGCGGCAAAGAGGGTTGGTGTAGGGGGGGAGCAGACCAAGTACAAGTTGTCTAAGTATTGAGTGGTTATAACTGTCTGGAAATACACATTAACATGAATCCAACACAATGCTATACTATGACAGTTGTCAAACAAGTCTATGAATCTATGAAATTGATGAAAACGTTTAATCTGCAACACAGTTTTATACAATTCGCATTGGGGTGGAGGGGTCCTACTTCATCTCTCTCAGCTAAAAGGGGTCCTTGCCCCATCTCTTGATCTAGTAGGAGGAGGGGAAGAAGAAGAAGAAGAGGCTTTGGTCTGCCTCACAGGAAGTGTTCAAGGGCAAATAGAGGAGAGGTGCAGCACTCTGTCTGGAATGTTAAATGGAAACGTGCAGCGAGCAAACACTCCCAATCACCATGTACCCCCCCCATAAAACACACACACACACACACACACACACACACACACACACACACACACACACATACACACACACCACATAAACTACATACAAGACAATACATCCAGTACCCACACGTAAATGCCCACACGCGCCCTCACGCACGCGCGCAAGTACACTATTTAAGCTGTAGACGCCAAACCAAGCCTTCCATCGTATCCACCTGACCAGATCTGCATACCGCAGATAAGTAAACCACAGTGTAATCTATGATAGGTTATGAAGCAATGATTTGCCCACGTACTGTACGCGTGTTTCTGCACATTGTCCCTGCATGTCGCAGCAGATATAGCACAGCGCTCATTCATTTGTACGGCTGCTATGACAGAGAGCCGGAGGTGGACGACGACCTTTACTCTAGTACTGTAGGCCTACTTAAGTAGTGTTTCCAATCTTCAATACTTTTATTTCTACTCCACTACATCTCACAGGAAAATCTATGTTTTACTCCACTACAATTATATGGAAACTTTACTAGTTACTTTGTAGATTTTGATTATTATATATTTCAGCCATTTGAAAATAGCCGATCTACAAGCTCACAACGCGCCAAGCGTTGCGACGCCGTGTGAGCTTATAGATTTTTAAGGGACCAAGAAGTCCCGAAGGGACTTTGATCACTTATTGCTTTTGTGTTTTTTCTTCTTCTTTCTTCTTTCTTCTTTCTTCTTCTTCTGCCAAAAATAGCAGTTCTGGCTGAACCGTGCAGTCGGTTTAGCCAGTCGGAATCTGGTAGAGGGCCATGCCAAACGGTGACTATGCGAAGCCCATGACCATTGGCCAAAGGGTGGCGCTATAGCACTGAATTGAAAATGCAAACTTTGAACGTGCATATTTCATGAACCGTTTAACCGTTGGCAATGACACTTTGATACACATGTGTCTCCTCATGCCGAACAACTTTCGTGTTCTGACTTTTGACCTCAGACCTTTAGATCACCCGCCATTTGAAATTATATGAAAAACAGTTCAAATGCATTTCCTCCGAGAATCTTTGATCAAAATGCACAAAAACATCTACACATGAACTTTGAACCTATACGGACAAAAATTCGTAGTGCATTATTATTGGCTCATACGTTAACTTTTTATGAGCCAATGAAAATTGCTGTGAAAATTCTTCTTCTGCCCCTAATACATACATGCAGCTTCATATGCTTATGTCACTTGTTTACAGTATAGTCATGCCAAATAGCACTGAAAGCAGTCTTACTCCAATTGGCCAAAGGGGGGGCGCTATATACATTTTTTGAAAATGAAACCGTTGAACAGGCATAACTCATGCTTTGTTTGGCCAAAATTACACATGTTCCTTGACTCATGGAGAACACATCTGTCACTTTGACAAGTAAGCTCCGCCCTGGATTTTTGAGCAATTTGCGTGAAATGTCCTACACACAATCTATGGACCATTATCTAAAATCCCGGTTGAAGAGTTTGAACGTGAAAAGATGAACATCGAACACACTGTAGTTTAGGACAATGATCGCATATACCAGGACAACACATAATTGTTATCAAAAACGTTGAATGATTTTGCTGTTTACAATGGAGTAACTGATTGTCTCTGTCAGTAGAGCTCTTGCCCTTGGACCACATGGTTGTGTGTTCAAATCTGGGTACCGACAACTCAGCCTGTGAGTCTTATTTGTGTATATTGTTCTTATTGCGTATTGTCTTCTTTCTTGGTCCCGCCTTATCGCTGCTTGCAGCTATATTCTTTCCCCCCCCCCCCCCCCCCCTTTTTTTATCCATTTGGAACTTGAACGTTTACTTTTGGTACTTAAGTATACAGTATTTTGATGGCGATGCTTTGGTACTTTTACTCGGGTATATTTTGAATACAGGACTTCTACTCATAACAGAGTATGCACATTGCAGTATTCACATTCATACTGCAATGTACATTGTAAAACCGTACAAAAACCGTACCGTACAAAAACGACCACTGGTGGTAGGCGGCAACGTAAACAGTGTGGTGTTTTCAGTGCTCTGTGGGGGCTGAGCTGAGCTGAGCTGGCCTCAGTCAGGTATTATTCCCAGCATGTCTTCCCACCTGCAGGAGGAATGCACCGGGTCGTGTTCCCAGCAGCACAATGGGCTTCCTGTCTGTGGTGCCACTGTGAATGTGAATGGTTTTGTGTTTGAGCAGAAGGCATTGGACTACCTCCTTATCTCTCTCTCTGTCTCTCTTTCTCCATGGCTCCCATCTGTACGTATACTGTTAAAACGGTGTCTCTCAAACGTTTTTCAATGCACGGACCCTGAAGAAGGCAATTTGTTTGCCGAAATGTTGGTAACGCAATAGAAAGTATTTTTGGCATCGTGACTACGAGTTGTAATAATGAATTGCATTTTTATAGCGCTTTTCCAAGTGCTCAAAGCGCTTTACAATGGTTCATTCATTCATACATTGGGAGGTGAAGCGGCGAACAGTCGACGCCAGCGTCCTCACTTCCCACATTCACACACCAATGGTGGCAAGCTCACACCGACCAACTCATTGGAGGCAATGTATGGTTCAGTGTCTTGCCCAAGGACACTTCGACATATGGCCAGGAGGAGCCGGGATTCGAACCGCCGACCCAGGGATCATTGGATGACCTGCTCTACCTCCTGAGCCACAGACGCCCTTGTACAGCCTCTCCTTTCTATTTTTCAGTTATCGGAGTTTGTCTTCGATGGTTAGCACCTCCCCACTTTTGGTGTGCACTCCTTCCCTTTTTGTACGCAATGTACGGACCCCCAAATTAATTATGCATTTGGCCTGTGGACCCCCATTTCAAAATGTGTTGTGCCTATCTAATATTTTCAAATAGCCAATGTAAATGGTGCTAAAATGGTTTAAACTGAATTTTATGCTTTTACACTACGTGGCCCTTACATACATCTACTGTAGAGTTCCGGCAGCTACATAGGTCTGTACTGTATGTTGCACTGCCAATCCAACCGATAGACTCAGCAGCCCGACGTACAGCAGCCCGACGTACAGCATCCTGCTGACGGCTTTGGCTGCATCATGCTTTGCTTTGATTTTTGAATGATTGATTGAATACTTTTTGTCACAAACAGGCTAGCGGCCAACATTGAGAAGAGACTTGTAACTAAAGGCACTGTTGACCAGTGGTGCGAAGTAACTAAGTCAATTTACGTAGTACTGTACTGTACTTAAGTAAGTTTTGTACTTTTAAGGTGGTTGCACACTGGGCACGTTTTTCGGAAAACCGACGGAAAAACGCAGCTAAAAATCTGAAAACGCGTCCTGTGTGCAGGGACCTTTAAAGTACAATTCTGAGGTACTTTTACACTGGAGTATGTCGTAGTGTGTTCTACTTTTGATACTTTAAGTACATTTTGATACCAACACTTTTGTACTTTTATTCAAGTACATTTGTAATGCTGGACTACCAGTAACAGAGTCATTCTACAGTACAATGCAGTGTTGATATACTTTTACTTAAGTAAAATAGCTGTTGACCACAATACTGTAGCTGTTGACCATGGCTGAAATGGCTGCTAGTGAACACTGTATGCTCAGTGAGACATGTCTGAAGAGATTACATTATGGTGTGTAACACCTGAAGGCGTGTCCAAGATGGATGCTGTCATTTCCTGAGGGAGGCTTTCTGAGGACAGTGGGAGAGACGATGTACAGTACCTCATGAACCGTCTGCAGCATGAATTCTGAATTATTTATTCACAGTGATTTATGCTTGATTGTGAAGTGGAAAACATGCTGGCTGTTGTGTTGTGTCGTGTGGTGCCTTGTGGTGTGGTGGTGATGGATTATGTTATGCTTGCTTTACATTGTATTGTAGAGAGATGCCAACAGCTCTTTTCCATTGGCAGAGAATTAAAGTTCTTTGTTCTATTTTTGTTTACATTTTCAAAAACGCACAGGCGGAAGTGTATTTGGGGCACAGTTTCTCATGCAAATGGTTTACTTCACAACATTGATCTTAAAGTGATACGGTACTATTTTTATCTCTGCTTCTCAGTTCTATAGAGTATTTGTGTCTATGTGTGAGATGAATTTATGCACACATTTCATTTCAATCTAATTCAAATCTCACTACAATATTGTGACTTATTTATCTGGTAGCATTGGATGAAACTTTCTACTGTATGTCCACAAAAGTAACTTTTCAGCAAACAACCTACTGTAGCATGATGGTCACTATGCCTCGTTTCGTGTTGTTGGTTTTAAGTTTTTAACCTAACCTGTATTGTAGGGAGAATATTATCTGATCTATAAGCTTGCAGTACAAGCTCGTAGATCTACTAACTTGTGGATGTGCTGTTGCTAAGATATTTGTTCGGGTCCATTTTGCTAAGTCTAGAGTTTTTTTAAATTGTTTAAATAGTTGTAATGAGAGCAGCCTTATAGAATATAATCTATTATTATATTGGGTTTTCAACTGATTGTGAACCAGGGACCACCACCACCCTGACTTAGAATCAACCTGTTGTGTTGGGTGGGGATATTGGCTAAGATTGCTTTTGGAACACTTTATATGCATCCCATGCGTATACAGTGTACATCCCACTGTTTCTCAATTGTCCACTGACTACTAATAATATCCTAATAATAATGACTCAACCAGACAATCCACTGCCCTCCCCCCTCTTGAGATTCTTACTCCCTTTTTCTGTTGAATTTCTTGACCTCCAATTTGTCTGTAAATGACTACATGGATGGTCATCATAGGTCACCGGGTCATTCAGTTTACTGTTTCTAGTGGAATGAACATTTTTAAAAATCAACAAATCCTATACATTACTAAATGAATGGTCAGGCACCATATGCAATCAGGGACCACCTGTTGAAAACCCATGGAATAGAAAACCTATACAAACAATTAACCCGGTTAGCGATCATGCAATCTGGGAACCCATCGGCAAAATAAAGAGAAAACAGCACCCTCTGCTGTTTGTTTCATTTGAATTTGCCTTTGGGGGCAGGCCTCAATAGGATGTGTATAACAGGATGTTGGCCCGTTTGGCTCGTCTTCAGCCCTCCACTTCCTGTGGTCTGCCTGTGTTTTTATTCCCACTATCAACAGTATACACATTCTGACTGGCCTTGCTGACATATTCTGTAGCGCAGCACAGAATCTGAGAGATTAGCGGTCATGCTCAACTTGCTCAACCTTGAGCAGCACCACTGATCTAAACAATATTCAGTGATAAAAATAAATATCTGGTCTTGACAACCTAGAATCCTAGATGGTGGGTGGGTTGTGCTGAACCTGCAGCAGGCGGGGCAGATAGCCCTCTGGTGGGTAAAGCCAGTGCAGCACACAGCTCCAGTTACCATGCCGTGCAATGGTAGCACATGCATGAAGAATGTGCATCCCGGAATAGCAGCCTAACCCAGTTAGCCAGGGATCCCTCTGCAAGGCATTCATGGCCGGCATCCTCATTGGCTCATGTTGGCCCAAGGAGGAAATCCTTTGGTGGAATTGGAGTCCTAATTCAGCGTTCAGTGGTATCTAGCCCTGCTGCCTATATGATGCAAGTCGAGCTAATCGATTTAATCCATTATAAAATCTATATCGTCTTTTTGGGGTGGAAACCTCATGCGTCCAAAACTGTTACTTTTCAGGTTTCAAATTTTAAAATAGCAAAAGCAGCAGATCTACAAGCTCAAAACCCGTTGCTTCGCACTGTTTCGAGCTTGCGGATCTGCTACTTTTGACGCTTTTGTGTGACGCTGTAGTGTAGTATGATCAAGTATGAAAACACAACAAGTCAGCATATGAGTTTGACCATGTGTTGCTCTGACTAACGCACAGTGTCGCACACAACTCTCCAACAGGATTGCTGATTGCAACTTGACAGCCGGGTGAAGTTTTGTTCTGTCTCTGTATGTAAGTGAGAGCTACATGTGAGCACACCCCTTCTCATGTCATGTGAAACCTCGTCTCAACACAGCGCCTCCCAGGAGATGTGTATTCTCACAGCGTACGAGATAGGACTATTACCCTTATGCCCGTCAGGCAGTGGTATATGGCTTGGAGGAGGCTCGGAGGAAGAAGTTATTTCAGTTTCCTCGCCAGAAGGGTGTTGAATTGTTAACTTTGGTGATGTTCACTGGTTATTGTCACTTCTTTTCCTCCAGAGCTGTGACTTTGCTGAAGGCTTTTTTTGCACTCCTCCCTCCTCCTCTTCTATGCGTTGGCTCGCCTCAGGCGTTCTGTTCTGGTCATGTGTGCAGCTGCACAACGACCATGATGAAGGTCGGTTCATACCGAGTACACCCGATTACCTAAACAACTTATCGCTGAAGCCCGTGAGACAGTAATATCGTCTCTGTCGGGTCATTACCTCATGTGTCCAAAGCTGTTACTTTTCAGGATTGAAATAAAAAAATATATCAAAAGTAGCAGATCTACAAGCTCGAAGCACGAGCCACGTGGGTCTGCTACTTTTAATGCTTTTGTGTGATGCTGTAGTCTGATCAATTAGGGCGTTAATTTACAAAAAAACCCACAAAAAGTTCATATGGACATACTGTAAAAGGTTTCTGCCCGACTGCAATTTACGGTTAGATCAATGACGGCAACATGTTAGTGCTGCTAATTTGATGGCCTCATGATATACTGCTAGTGATTGTATGCATACATGCTTCAGTTTATGCTTCTTTGATCTCTTACCTTTTTAGGTACAGTAGTACTGTACAGGTGGACAGTGACAACTTAAGGTACATTTACTTGAGTACTAGTAAGTACGGTTTTACGGAGTATTATTCTTTTTTGGATACTTGTCTACACTTGTCTTTGTCTACACTACATTTCCATGAAGGGGAATATTATAGCTACTTTATGAATGTAAAATTGTTGAATTTGGGGGGGAAATTCCAAGAAAATGTTAGCCATTGGGCCTGTGGGGCCGCAGCCTATGGGCCAAAAACATTACCAGCCCAGAGATCCTTGTGGGGGTTAATCCGTCTCTGATTGTAAAGGCATGAATACTGTAGTTGAGTCATATTTAACCAGGATCATCTATGACACTATATACTGCGGTTGAGTACTTATTTGTCCACCACTGG
Organism: Protomyctophum bolini; assembly: GCF_963924005.1. Taxonomy (NCBI): domain Eukaryota; kingdom Metazoa; phylum Chordata; class Actinopteri; order Myctophiformes; family Myctophidae; genus Protomyctophum; species Protomyctophum bolini. Next base: position 23,687,281 of record NC_137877.1, on the reverse strand, counting down.
GCTTCTGATGTGTGTGAACATAATAGGGGTTCCGTGAGTGTATCCTGCCTCATGGTTGTAGAAGTCCCCGCTGGCAGTATATGATTCACTGACTGACTGGCACCTGCCCTGGAACCTTTAATGTAGCCCAGAGGACTTCTATTGGGTACAGCTGAGTCCCTAGCCTGGAACCTTGCTGTGATCACAAGTGACCCAGGGGCCCCCTTATACTGACATATTCTCACCGGACACAGAACAGGGGGAGTAGCATTTGAAGTCAATGACATTGACATCCACCAGTCTCTTTTCTCGTCTATGATTCTCCCGGCTCACACAGAGAACAAAAAGACTTGCCGTAAATATAAAGGCTTCATGTCTGCATCATATTGGAAGCTGTGTGTGTGTGTGTGGGGGGGGCATGCATCCCCACTGATGCGACAATATTCCACATAGCGCCTGTTAAATGAAGGATGCACTCTTTGGGGAATCTTTCAGGGGGAAGAGGGAAGGCGCATTGTCTTGGGGTGGGAGTGGGATTAAGCCCACATTCTTTGGGGAACATGTGAATAGATTCTTACAATGGGTTATTCTCTGCTGAACAAAATAGGGAATTCCAGAGAATTCCACACTGGAATAGAGAAAAGAGAAATAATCCCGCTATAGGAGCCTGAATGAAAAAAGAAAAAGATGCACTGGTAGGATGTTTTAGCGAGGAATATGAATAAAATGAAGAAAGGGAATATATTTGGTTTAAACCCACTGATTGTATTACTACAATATTGTGTACATAAATAGTCAATAGTTAGCAATTAAAACCCAATAACATTTACTTCATGGTATGCTATGACATCATACAGGAAGAATTGCCAGACAGCCAGCCAGCCAGACAGACAGACAGACAGACAGCCAGACAGACAGACAGACAGACACTGAACCCAAGACGGTGGTAAACCTTTTAGCCCGGGATCTTTTGAAATAATATTGTTTTTAAATGTAGGAAACGAGAAGAAAAAAAGAGGTCTGCGACCCAAACATGAGTCCCGACCCACTGTTTGGGAAACGGTGTTATATACACCATTGATTAGCATTCGTTGCACATTGATGGAGGGATTTGGGACTGCATATTCTGCACAAAAAAACCATGCCTGCCACGTGTTATGTTAAAACTTTCATGCAGCTATGTACAGCTCGGCTCATCACCAGGCTTGTCTGGTCTGCTGCAGGATATGAGTGCCAAGGTCAAGCTCGTCCAGCAGGCAATCTGCTTTGCATTAAGAATGCAAGTGGGAGTACAAGGGAAGCACCCTGCCTGCCTGGGTCAGTGTCCTGAGTGAAGCTCAGACAAGACCCAGCTTTGCTGCTTCCAAACCCAGATACCTCTTTAATACAGTCAGAGTGTAGTGGGGTTGTATGTAACTAGGGGGGGATTACAGTAATCCCATTGTAGAGAATGTGTAAATGTAATGTCTTGCAGTTCTTGTTACAGGCCCTTGAAATTGCTTTTTTGGGGGGGAATGTGAACTCTTATGCACACAAGTCCTTTTAAATGAATGATCACAGAACATACACCATAGCCTACTGTTATTACAAAAATGAATAAACAATAATATTTTATGTCACAGGAATGTAAATCGGAGGCAATCAGAAATGAATGGGATGACATTGCTGTGACTTGCGTGACCATCATGCCTCTTTGTCTCGCCACTCAGCCTCTCTGGCTCTCTAACCCATCAGACTGCTTTGCATTGACTGGACCTGGATTATGAAGAACAAGCAGGTTATGCAAGACGTGGAGTGAGATAATGAGGCAGTGCATGGTAAAATGTTATAGAGAGAGGGCCGTTTTCACTCGGAGGTGTGCAGCTGTGTGAATACCTTTCATACCCTGAAGTATAGGCAGCTTATTGTGTCTGCCGAAACAATGTTTTTTATTCTCTGCGTCCATGATAAAGTTTAGCACTTGGAGCATGCACGCACGCACGCACGCACGCACGCAGGCAGGCCAGGGAGGAGGGCTTGTACAGTACAGCACCACTCAGTTCAGACATGTCTCCTTTGTTTATTTATTTTTGAAAAATCTTCAACGTTTCACACAGATGGGTGCAGTTATAGGTAAAAATGTGAAATTCTGCCTCATGGTGGCGCTATAACAGGCCGTTCTGGGCAGAGGTTCTTTGTTGGCATCTATGGAGTGTGTGTGCAAAGTTTGGCATTGACCGGGTTAACGGTGCCAGAGATGAGCTGTTAACGGACACATTTAGTCAGTGGTTTTCAAACTTCTTTCAAGTCAAGGACCCGCAAATTGTATTTGGCTGTGAAACTATTTAAATTTTAAAAGATTTGAGGCTTGTGTACTGTATCTGCTATTTTAATAGCCAAAGTATAAAATATGCTTGAAGTGGTTAAAATGATTGTGACACTGTAATAACTAATCTTTCTGGGGACCCCCTGGAACCTCCCCGGACCCCGCTTTGAGGACCAATAATGTAGAGGGTTTAAGTGACATTGGACAAGTTTATTAACACTCTTTTCATTTGTCAATTTGATTAACATTTAATACCTAAATGAGGTCACTTTTGGCACATAGCCTTAGCATAATAATGACCTTGTTTGAAATGCCAATTAAATTCCAAAGTATTTTTGAAGGACATAGAAGAGTGAATGAATATGTCCTTTGGTGGAAAGTGACCAAGTACTTTTACTCAAGTGTTCTATACTTGAGTACAAAACATATGCATCAACTGCGTAAGACAATTTATATACACATTTTGAAAACCTTTGAAACTCTGTAGCAGTCCGGACAACATTTGAATGGGGCATTCTGCACAAGTAGTACTTTTACTTGTAGTACTTTAGGTGCAGGACATGTAACAGTCTAACAGAACATTTCTATATTGTAGGTATTGCTACAACTTGTACTTACGTTAAAAGTACTGCATATCGTCTCTGTCGGGTGGAAATCCACTTTTCAGGATTCAAAAATAGTGAAAAGTAGCCGATCTACAACATCTGTAGATCTGCTACTTTTGTGTGAAGCAATGTTGGTGCCAGTACTTACATTTAAGTAAAATGTTAAATACAGAACATTTGTATATTGTGGTGTTATTGCTATTTGTACTTCATCCACCACTGACTATGTCTCTCGGCTGACAGTAGAGCGACTCAGAGAAAGATTTATGAGAGGAAATCGTCGAGGACTTTAAAGAAGAGGAAGTGGGTTTGTTTCTGTTTCAAAAACTGTCTCTTGTAATGAAGTCCAACTGTTGTTTTTGGGGCGGAATCGCGAATGGAAACTGCTCCCAGAGAGCATGAGGAATCCAAAGAGACGTATCTACATTTCCACATAGCATACATTAGGTTTAGAAATAGGGTGCATGATCATAGGTAGCTTAATAGTAGGTCTCTACTGTTCATGACATTAGTGCAAGAAGAGTCAAGAGTGTCAGTACATTGTATATGAACTGGGAAAGCATCATCAATCATTTTAGATTTTTTGCAAAAAAGTATTATAGCGTGTCACTATATGAGCTTGTACTGTAGATCTGTTATTTTTTTTAAATCATGAAGTTCTGTGCGAAAATATTATTTTAATCTGTATCGGGAAGGAAAACATTGTATCAGTAGTCAGTACAACTCTAACAAATAAAACATTGTATCAGTAGTCAGTACAACTCTAAAACATTGTATCAGTAGTCAGTACAACTCTAAAACATTGTATCAGTAGTCAGTACAACTCTAAAACATTGTATCAGTAGTCAGTACAACTCTAAAACATTGTATCAGTAGTCAGTACAACTCTAAAACATTGTATCAGTAGTCGGTACAACTCTAAAACATTGTATCAGTAGTCAGTACAACTCTAAAACATTGTATCAGTAGTCGGTACAACTCTAAAACATTGTATCGGTAGTCAGTACAACTCTAAAACATTGTATCAGTAGTCAGTACAACTCTAAAACATTGTATCAGTAGTCAGTACAACTCTAACAAATTAAACATTGTATCAGTAGTCAGTACAACTCTAAATCATTGTATCAGTAGTCAGTACAACTCTAAAACATTGTATCAATAGTCAGTACAACTCTAAAACATTGTATCAGTAGTCAGTACAACTCTAAAACATTGTATCAGTAGTCAGTACAACTCTAACAAATAAAACATTGTATCAGTAGTCAGTACAACTCTAAAACATTGTATCAGTAGTCAGTACAACTCTAAAACATTGTATCAGTAGTCAGTACAACTCTAACACATTGTATCGGTAGTCAGTACAACTCTAACACATTGTATCAGTAGTCAGTACAATTGTATCAGTAGTCAGTACAACTCTAAAACATTGTATCAGTAGTCGGTACAACTCTAACACATTGTATCAGTAGTCGGTACAACTCTAAAACATTGTATCAGTAGTCGGTACAACTCTAAAACATTGTATCAGTAGTCAGTACAACTCTAAAACATTGTATCAGTAGTCAGTACAACTCTAAAACATTGTATCAGTAGTCAGTACAACTCTAAAACATTGTATCAGTAGTCAGTACAACTCTAAAACATTGTATCAGTAGTCGGTACAACTCTAAAACATTGTATCAGTAGTCAGTACAACTCTAAAACATTGTATCAGTAGTCGGTACAACTCTAAAACATTGTATCAGTAGTCGGTACAACTCTAAAACATTGAATCAGTAGTCAGTACAACTCTAAAACATTGTATCAGTAGTCAGTACAACTCTAACACATTGTATCAGTAGTCAGTACAACTCTAAAACATTGTATCAGTAGTCAGTACAACTCTAAAACATTGTATCAGTAGTCGGTACAACTCTAAAACATTGTATCAGTAGTCGGTACAACTCTAAAACATTGTATCAGTAGTCAGTACAACTCTAACACATTGTATCAGTAGTCAGTACAACTCTAACACATTGTATCAGTAGTCAGTACAACTCCCCAATGATGTCAAGTTGCATTCTTGTCATGGGAGAAATTAAAGGGAGAAAAAAGAGATGAAGAAGAATAGAAACAAATGGATCTGATATCATGCTGGTTGACTTGTAATATCACGGTAGATTGCTCATTATAATGGCAAATATGGGAAGTCTGTCAGGCACTGTTGATGTATATTGATTGACTTGGTCTCATCAGATGTGTTATGACTATGAGGAACATCTTTATGTGTTGCATGCCAGTCTCCGGTAGGAAACTCAAAGAGTCTCGATTTAGTCTCTACTGGTTATCAAATTATTGGCTTCGGAATGCGACAAAAAAAAAAGATATCCATGAATTCAGCTTCATGGGGTGTGTACTAAGTATTTTTTTATATTGTGAAAATAGCCCTCATATCAACAGGTATTTGATATTGGTATTATAGACAAAAGGTGCAACAAACAAACACTAATACTGGACCCCTCTGTGATAGTTGTTAACAATAAAACTTCTCAAAAGAATCTGCTGAACAGTCGTTTGCTTGTTTAGCAAGATGTACAACACAGTGTTGTGAAAGTGTTCCATAGCTGTCCAGGATTCACAAGTGACAATCACAACATAGAGAGCCCAATCTGGGTCCGATGCAGATACTGATGTTGGTCCTATAGACCAAGCAAACGACTAAAATACATACATAAACTGAACTGCTGTATTTACAGCTGTAGCCTGTAGGTATGCGACTTTCCTCTTCTACGACAGATTTGAACCCAGTTTCCTGAACATGTGCTGACATTTTACCATTGAACTAATAGAGCCTGCCTGCTTGCTCAGGGGTTGAATTCAAGGTCTACAGTACAACCACCCCAAAAGTTATTTAGTATTAACATACTCTAGTCTACCATATAGATTGTACAAGTTATAGTGTATTGACATACTCTACCATACAGATTGGACAATATTACATTTTATTCATGGGATAAAAAAGTTACATAGTGCCGCTTTAACCACCCAATTACAAAATGTTAAAAAAATGCACACATGCAAGTTCGCAATAACGCAATAACGCTTTTCAAAATAGGGACAGCAAGTGTAAAATGTTTAAAAATACATTACAGGAAAAATGTGAATCCTATACTTTATACTGTATATTGACCAATAAATCCTAGCCAGGTCTGTGCCAGGCCAATACAGACCTATCGGTCTGATTCTAAAAATATATGTTAATACAATACTGTGCAGGAGGATGCTAAACGCACACCAGTCTTGGTGGTGGTGCCAGCTCACGGCAGAAACATCTAAAGAGTTAAGTCTTAAAAAGACAAAAGAGTGGCCGCACACACTGATAGGCAAAGTGCCGATTATTTATTTGGATGCAGAGTAGAATAGAAACCAACGTTTCAATACAATACAGCAGAAGCAGCAAAACTAGCATTTTGATTTAATATGCTACATTCAGGGAAGGGACTTGTGTCCCTTCCCAGTACACATTCAAGAACATATACGGAAACACATGTGCATGGGTAAACACACACAAAACCACACACACACACACACACATACCTCAAATCCCCCCTTTCTCATTACTGAGTGGTGGCGCCTACATAATGCCTTCCCATGACTCTATTTTACCTGTGACACGTTGTTTGGATTTGGTAAAGATGATGATTTAAGGTAGCAATTTCCTCCTCAAAACAGTCTGACATGTATATAAAGTAGCAATTTCCTGATCAAAAGGTCTGCCTCTAGCAGAGGGGAACTCTGTGTTCCTTCTCCTTGGGAGATAATGATTCATCCCAGCCCCCACACGGTATATGCATAGATAAACAAATGTTTACGGTGTGTCATAAAAAAAAGAAACCTTAAGGTTTGTTTAGTGAGAATAACACAAGTGAGTAAACACTGCATTCCTCAGAGCGAAGAGGCCTGTGCATAGTTTAGTTTTGGACGTGGATGTTTGTTATATGCTGTCTGCGCTGTTGTGCATTGTAAAACAATATGATTTGCTAATAGAACTGTGTTTTTATTTATACTGTGTTGTGAAACAAAATGTTTATTTTTGTCTCCTTTCTCTCAGACTAATCTAATCTTTTAGACCTTTTATCCCATATCTCAAACTTGCATTTATATAGCCTTACCCTACACTAGTAGCTCAATCAATCACCGTCCTTAAGGCAGCTAGCTCACTCATTGTTGTGCGTCTTTGGTGGGACATTTCCTGACCAGATACTACAACTATTGATCTTCTTTGTTCCAAGATAGAGTGGAGGGATTTAAAAGACAGACGGGATAGAGAGTGTGCAGGGGGAAATTCCTGCGCTTGGTCGGTCCGTTGACATAGAGTGATGCTCTCTTTGCCATACGAGCCCCACAATTGGAGGAGTGAATGCTTTTATGTGTCTGACTGTAATGACCGACCCTATTATCTCCGGAGAAATGGGAACCTTGGGCATGTGGGACGAGTCAAAGGGAGCGCCAAATCCCATCAGCATCATTAGCGGAATGGTCTTGGTTTATCCCCAGTGAATCAGTGCATTTACTGCATCTCTTCTCTTCAGCCAATTGCTGTTGTCTTTTTTTGTAATCAGCAATTCTCTTGGGAGGAAATTGGTGATGCCATGGTTAATGCAGAAATAGAGCAATTATTTACATTGTGCATTGTGACAATTAAACAACTGCACATATTTTCCCCTGTAGCATTAATTATGACATTAACATGGAACTGGGTGAAAATGTATTAAGTTCTAAGTATCTAATGTCATTTTGTTTTGTTAAATAAAAGTCTATATGTAACTTCAAGCATACATCAAAGCCTCAGTCAGAATAAAGCCCATTTGAAGAATTATCACAGATCGATTATAAGTTGACACATTTCTAGGGTTTCATAAATGTGCTTTTGCCACACAGTATAGCTTTTAGGCTGATGATCCTGACATGTTTCCAGCACGGAGACCTAGAAATGTCAGATGCATACGATGATCCGTTGAAGAAAAGATCATTTCCCCCCCCACCCACCCCCCCTGAGTGGGCCGCGGCATCAGAACGAAGTCTTGCATGATGATGATAACGGGGCATTTTTCTCCTTTGTTGGTGCTCTGCAGAACTGCTTGTCACATGGTGTCAACATGATTGTGGCAGTTTTTTCCTGATTATTCTGTGTTTTATTTCTGGGAGGAGGGTTGAGGACGCTACGGTGGCGTTCCTCAAGTGAAATTAATGGGTGTGTGCTGCACTGCACGGGGGGCTGTGGGGATAAATGTAATTTGTCCCATGGTGTACCCCGACTAAAGGCCGACTGATGCCTGCATGCTTTTAAGGTCCGATGCTGATCCCAATTTTGTAGAGTCATCAGCCACCGATTGTTGGTGTTGATGTTTCAAGCTGTATTTTGTTTTATAAAAGTGCAAAATCTTCTTTAATTTGATAATTAATCCATTAAGACCTGAGGCCAATTCTAGAAATACCTTCGAAACTTTCTTTTTACTACTTTACTGGATAATACGCCTTATATACGTACTTTAACCATAGAACACTAACGCTGGGTGATTTTCACCCAGACAATTAGGCTATGTTTGTGATTTTGATTGTTGCTGATGTCGGAGGTGGTTCTGGTCAGCTGGTCCTCAAAGGTGACGGCACTCTGGGAGGGAGACAGGAGACTGGCCGGGGGCACTAAGAGCAGGGCGAGGTAGGGAGTGGGACAGGTGCACATGCGTCACTCTGTGGCAGATAAAAATCACATCAGGCCAGATACAAAACAGGGGCATAACTGACACAGACATGGACCCTGATCGTGGTACGACATGCCCAAGATTGGGACACCAGGTTCAACGTGTGTAACAATCGGGCATATCGGCTGCATAATTGCTGATACAGATGTCGTCAAAAGAAATAAAAAAATGGCAAATATGCAGGATATCGACCAGACAGACCGATATCCATATGTCCATGTGGTCTGCTGCTGCTCTCATAGAAGATAAACAGCTCAGTGTACCACCATCTACTGTACGCTGTGAGCTTGTTAAAAATGGATGTGGATGAATGTTCTCTTACAGTACACAAGACGGTACAGAGAATTAAAATTCTTGTCACAAAGCTCTTGCACTCCTTCAAACAATAAAAAACTGTCATTTCAGGGTCCCTTAGTCCTGGCTGCACTCCATCATAAAACATGTCGCTATCATAAGTCGGATGGGAGTAATTTTTCATCTATTCTTATTGAGTGCTTTGTGTCTCTCTGCCATCAAGAAGGTCTCTGTCTTCATCTGAAGCACAGAAGAGAGGGAGTAATGGAGTTCTATGAATATATGGTCTGTTGATGGGTGTAGATGTGATGTTGATGGAAGAATGTTATGAATTCGTGACTGCTTTAGAAACAGTACACCTGAGCTGTCTAGTCTACTCAAACGAATAATGTATGTCTTCCCTTTGTATTTAAGGTTTCTTCCTGGAGGCCCTTTATCATACAACAGCTGTGGGTGCGGCTTCAGTTCAGGTGGATCACCACCCATCACCACCCACCAGGTAAACATGACATACTTAATTTACTGGTTGGCGTGTCCACATATAAACAACCTTTTAACAAATACCGTACACTTTTGTTTTTTAAACTTCTTCCTCCTTATATAATAATAATACCTGATGATCATGTTTTAGGGTAGAAAAAATCATGGCACTCCATCTTGAAAGGGACATCATCACCACATTGTTGATTTGCATTTTAGTTTTCTGGGCATGTCATAATAGTATAGTAATATATCGATATTAATCCCGACAATATGAATCAATGTTTTTTTAAGGGGGCTAGTGAATTATGGTGTGTGTGATATGAAATGTGAGCTTTAATCATTCCATCATATTCAAGTGCTTTTGGAGAGAAATGAGACTGATTCAGTTTCAGTAGTAGAGCACTGTAGAGGGGAGCTGTGTGTCTGTGACTGTGCCTAGGTGTGCCTAGGTGTCAAAAGTAATGATACTTCTTTTACAATGTCGTTACATAGTTTCTGGAAAATGTTTTGTTTAAAATATCGTGGAAAATTGTATCGTGATACGAATCGTATCGTGAGTTGAGTGAATACATAATAGGCAAACATTCTGCGAAAATAGGTGAACTCTTGAAGTAAATAGGCATTTGAAAATATCACACATCACATTGTGAGCTCTGTTATTTTCAGCAAAGAAAAATGGTGTAGGCTGTTTTGTCTGCTCATTTCTTTGTGTCCTCCAATGTCACTTGTTTAATCTAGCTGTATCCCCGTCTGAGTTCTCTATCCTAATTGGATAAATTGGTATCCCGACCTGAAAATGTTTACTAAAGAGCTGGAGAGAAAGGGAGACTCCTGAACAAATTGAACCCTAACAAATATGGTGGTGTCCCTTTAAACATTAGAAGAACAACATTCCTACCTGAGTTTGGTGATGAAACCTGACCTTTGGATTTGATCTGCATGTTATCATACAAAACAGTCACTAATGCTGCATGAGTCACCATAGAATAAAGTTTTCCTCAAAGTATAGTCAGTGCCAGCCAGGTCACTGGTTAATTCTAACACACACTCCTGGTAATGGGTTCATAAAGTCAAGGATTAGACCCAGACAAAGTCTATTGATTCGTAAATCCTTGTAAACCCTCCTCAGCCCCCTTTTCTGACGATGGATAATGCATTGTGAGTTTTGAAATAACATGACAACGTGCAGCTCTAGCAGTTGCTGCTAGTTTAATTTCCTCGCCATTTCTAGCTATTCCATGATTTTGCATCCAACGGTCTGAGGTCAAGTACATGGACTCAAGTACTGTATGTCGACTCATACAGTACACTTTTGAGGTACTTTTACTTTATTGGAGTATATTTCCAATTTTCAATTATTTTACTTCTACTCCACTACATCTCAGAGGCAATTATTGTACTTTTACTTGACTACAAGTATTTGTAAACTTTAGTTACTATAATTACTTTGTAGATTTAGCTTATTATTACAAAACATACACTTACCAATAACCATTTGAAAATAGAAGACCTACAAGCTCACAATTTGACGTGTTGTTGTGAGCATTCGATAGGCCTGTGCTATTTTCAAAAGACTTTTACACATTTTAGACGGGACATTCTGCATAACCAGTACTTTTACTTTTAGTACTTTAAATATTTTGATTGCAATAATCTTGTACCTTTACTCGTAAATGAGCATGTCTGCGTTGCAGTGTTGATACTTTTACTTAAGTAAACACTTGGAGTACCTTTTCCACCACTGGTCTTTACTCTAGTAGAGTTATAAACATTCCAAGGGTCCTTATGTCAGTGGTTTTCAATCAGTGATCCGGGGACCACCTGTGGTCCTTGAGGGGGTTCCAAGTGGTCCCCAGCTAAATAATGGAGAGTTGGCAACAAAATTGATCTTTATTAGATCTTTAACTCTTGAGAGCGTAAATAGTTAAATTATTGTTAATTGTGACAAAAGTATAATCTTAACTGATCTTATTGGAGTCCAGCTGCAGGGAGTGGCAGGGAGATGTCCCTGACCGCGGGCCCCACCATCCGGAGATGTTCTGGGATAAAAGCGAAACATCAAGGAAGGATGGCTCCCAGTTGATGACCCTGACAGCTGGTACTCTCAACGCTCAGACCATCCACCGAGGATTACCAAAGCGGAGGAACTTGCAACACCTGTAAGTAGCTCTAGCAGATTCTGCTTGTAGCAAAGCATCTTCGATGTTTACTTCACCTGGAACACAGGTTATTTTTTTCCATTTCCTGAAAAGTATGGATTTGAACATATAGTAGGCTAAAGGTTTCGACCCGACAGCAACAATATCCAATGTAATGTAAAATGCATCTACGGTTGTTATGAAGCTCATGAAGCACTGGCTTGGTGCTGTCATACTTCATCCTCCTCTGTACTTTTTTAAATGTATTTCACCTGCCTCACTTCACTTCACTTCACTCAATTCATTTGAAATTCATGGAGGGGAGCCTGGGGAGCATAAATTGCAGAGTACAACATACTTCCAAATGATGATCGTAGCAGACAAATAGACCTGGCCACTTTAGTGTGCATTTCCAGACAACGGCTGAGCCTTTGACATTTTCCATGAGGCTCATTAATGTTTTATTGCTTCATCAGTGGAATTTAATACCGTAGCATTACCGTAACACTGTCACCATGACTCACTTTGATGCTACAAGATGGCTTTCCATAATGGTCCTGAAGGGGCTTAATGAGATGTTTGAAGAGCAAACGTTTACGGTAAGGTGTGCGACTGATGCATTACATGTCTTGAGGTAGACAAGACCTTGGAACTCCCGAGCCGTTTGCAGAGAGCTAGAGACAATACCAACATGCAGCAATTGGACATGATTCTGATGTGAGCATCTTTGGAGTTGAAGCGCCTCATTCTTCCATTGCGATGTATAATGCACGTATTGGAAACACAGGGGCACATGGGTCATGAGTCAATAATGTAATTCATGGTCCCACAGAGAACAATAAGCACTTCCTCTATAAGAGCGAGAGGAAATGAACGCATAGGAAGACACGCAAATGGCCAGTCTCCCATCAGAGACCACCAATAATTACCTCACTCAGAAAGCTGTGACATTACTATAGAAGCTGTAACAGATGCAATGTAATGCATGCATGCACACTCACGGACATTTGCATTGGTATTGTGTTGATTCTATGAAGCACTCTTACTTATGGACCCTGTTGACTGAGCAGAGGTGCCAAATTGGATGTATTGACCTCTATTGACGGACCACTGCTATCTCGCTGCGGGCGAGAGTGCAGCTGTTGCTCCTAACCACCCCCCCACACACACACACACACACACACACACACACACACACACACACAGTTACAGACAGACAGCCCTCCCTCCATTATCTAAACGGAGACCATGTGTGTCTGTCCAGCCATCCAGGGGGAGATATCACTATCACTATCACCAGTGGAGTTCTTATCTGCATAGTGCATACCCCACTCTATTATAGCAACAGGAACAGGAAACACATTGGCAGTCGTTAACATTATTAGCTGATTATATGCATCTACACGCTGGTGTGTGTCTTTTAGCCCCTCCTCAGTGTGTCGCAACCTTTCGCAAAACGCAAAAAAGTGGTTTGCGGCCCGCATGCATTATTCGTATCAATGAAAACTCTGTTGCGACTTTTTTGTTTGGAGGTAGTCCAAAATGTTCTACAAAATCAGACTCCAGCTTGTCAAAGAGTAACTTTAACATAGCTAACTCCATTATGTATCAGTGTGAAGCAAAGTTAATTATAGCATTGTTAAAAAAGGACCACTGCTGTAGGTCATCTCATTGATCTGAAAAAGCAATCCAAGATATATATTTCTGCTCTCTCAAGGTCCCGATGCAGGCTGGAGTTCCAAGGCTCATGGGAAATTAGTATGGTCTGCTACGGGGTAATATACAGAGGATCCCCACAAAGTAGTGGCTCTGTGAACTCTGAAATATTTATGCCCACGTCTCATAAAGCAACGCCAGTAACCTTTGGCCCAGGGAAGTGCAAGTGTTCGTTTGTGAGTGCACTCTTTGGAGTATTATAATCTTTTGGCGAAAGGGTACAAGTGTTACCTTGGAATATGGAATTACTAGTCAGCTGCAAGTACCACATATAATATTCTTGTTCTCAAATGATCATGTGCATGTCTAACACTGAATAATCTAGAAATATTTGCACTCTTGGACATATAAGGCTTAACAAAGGTCAGGTGAGATAGGTCAGCATTAATAGAAAAACCTGCAAAGCGACAAATAATGTTGAGGCTCCTTCGAATCAAAAATAAATGTATTTACATAGTCAAAACGTATAAAGTAAACCTTGAACCTTGCCATGTTGGGAGCTTGTAGATCTGCTGTTTTTGAAAGTGGTTAAGCTTTAGACCAGTACATTACACAAGAAAAAGTCACAACTTTTTATCAATAAAAACAATTCAACACTTTTCAAAAGTATTTCATGAATGAAATGAAATACATGATTCCCATAAATAATAATTACTACAGGGTCCGGGACCCCTAAAGGCTCATTGATAGTCTTGATTCATTGATATTTTCGGTGGTGAGGTGACCACCGAACTACAACATGACGTCACGAGCCGCGGTGAAGAACAAACCACCGTAGCAATAGAAAATGTCATGTTTAAAGTAACAAAAACACAACACAGATAGTGCTGTCAAACGCATCTGAAGCACAGTTGTATCCAATGTGGTAGGGGCCCCTGCTCTCTTTCTCTCTCTCTCTCTCTCTCTCTCTCTCTCTCTCTCTCTCTCTCTCTCTCTCTCTCTCTCTCTCTCTCTCTCTCTCTCTCTCTCTCTGCTAATGGGGTCCTTGGCCTGAAAACATTAAAGACCCCTGCAAATTTTTCCACAGACGACCCCTCAGCCAACCCCTCCAGTCAGTTAGTGCAACATTTGAAGCCCAGGCAGGCTGTTTGTTCTGTGACATCAATGCTGCTCATTTGGGAGATGGAGTTTTGATTTTTTTTCTCACTTTTCTGCCATTATTTCGAGTGACATGCCGGGAATAAACTCGCGACTCACTGTCAGGCTGCTTTAGAACCTATAAGGTACGCAATAAAGGCCTATTCATACTCCCGTTATAGCCTAGGTGAGAAGGTGACCACCAAAACGGTGGTTAGTAAAAACAGTTTACATCTTGATGGTAAATGCTCGTTTACTTGTTGCACTTGTTGAGGGAGAGAAACAACAGAGCTTCTTAATACGGCACAGTTGAGAAGCAGGAGTTAAACTATTAATCTGGTTTCAGTGAGGTCAGTTGTAGAGTTGCTGGCTGGCTCCATATTATACTGTATATATATGCAGATCTAGTATGTCCAACCATTTATGGCTATCCAGGGTTTGATGAGGTCAGTGTCGTGATCTTCATATATGGAGATCCATGTGTTGTTCCAACTTGGTTCATTTGCAAGTGTGACTCGCGTGGCGGCAACCACACTGGTTGTCATGAGACTGTCACAATATGGCTATATATTGACTTTCCCATATATGAGCTTAATATTGTAAACGGGTATGGCCAGGGTTCATGGCCATATATAGCATGACTCTTCATATATGGAGCGTGTCACGAGGTGTGATGTCACGAGGCGTGACTCATGGCATTCCCATATGTGCTTAATATTGATGACATCAGGGATCTCCATATAGGCATAACAGGGAATGTAGGTGTAATGGACTGGCAACCAGTGGTTTTGCGAGTTTTCATACTAGACAAAAGCATCACATGAAGCAGATCTGCAAGCTCGAAACGCGGCTTGTGCAGATCTGCTGCTTTTGAAAGTGAATCCTTCAAGTCAGTTTTTGACTCCACCCAACAGAGACGATATTATGTTGTTTGAATTTAACAATTGTTAAGTTGTGATATTATCAAACATGAATGTCAGACAGTCACAGTCTACATTTTCAAAAAAGGAAATGTGTGATATTTAATTCAATCGGACCAGAAGCAGTGATAAAACATATCGCCACCAGACATAAAAATGAAAGACCAGAGGGGACATATCGAAGCAGCCTCTGCTTCAACAGGGGCGTATCACACCAACACACCAACCAGCAAATCCTAGCCTCGCGTAGCCATACAATATCACTGCGTGGGGCCATTTATTTTGCAATGGCAGATTCGTCTGGCTAAGCAAATCCAATCCTGGTTATATGGGCAGGTTTATGTGTGTGCATACAGTACATGCAGCATGTATTTGCATAATACAGTACATACTGGCTGGCATTATGTCTAATAGAATGGCCAGTGTGAAAGGTTGTATAAGCCTTGTCCTATAATGTAAGCCTTTCCACGTGAGGTGGGCACCAATACAGTTGTTTATATTGGACATTCAGAAGCCCTACAGAATAAGTGGCATTTCAAGTGGAGTATTAATGGATAGCACTGTTGTAGATTATCACATCATGGCTTTTGCAGGGTTTCCATTTGCGGGGAAGCCCTGGGGTGGGGGTTCTTTACCACTTAACCCATTGGTATCCGGAATGCTCGCCTTAAAACACACTCGCCCTCATTTCTTTCTGACAACCTCACGCCGACCACTCAGTGGGGAGGTTCTTGTATTCTTGTACTTGTACTTTTACTGAGGTTAAGGTAAGGAATAAGGTTAGGTTTAAACGTTTAAAGGTTTCATGACATTCATTTTCATTGATTTTTATTTTCAGTTTTCCTTTTAGCTTGTATGACCTCAATTACACTCACACAACCTGAACTTTGACCATTCAGTGGACAGTGTGTTCCGATGCCTTTTGAGCTGCAATGAAAACAGGCAAAACAGTGAAAACAGTGGCATCTGCTATATATATATATATATGGGATTTGTGGACTGTTACATCACAGTCCAAAGGCAAATCAGAGCACCTGTTTAAGTTGTTTGAGACAGAAAACCCCAGACCACAGAAAATCAACTGAATGTTAAAAGTTCTGGTTTTTTGGGTGAAATTGAGCTCAGAACCCCCCCAAATATATACAGTCAACAAAAACCTTTTTTTAATGTCACAATCCCTTTAAGCATAATTTACGTTTAGGAATAGCAGCCTGAGCAGTAAAGTAATGCCTATACTTACGACATGCAATGACTGAATGTACCTAGTTTCTTTACATCACGGACGTGTGCATGCATTTGTCTCTTTGGATGAGCCGAGTTGCAGTCACTGTCGGGTTGAGGATGATTAGAGTCTCCACTGTGGGGGAAGAGAGAGAGCCAGAGAAAGAGTGAAAGAGGACTACAGACCAAATTAGCCCTGCCTGCAACAGCAGAGAGCATCCTGGGAGATTTCAAAGGAGGGCAGTAGGGAAAAGGCCTATGGCTATAAGGCTTGGCCGAGCAGTAGAGTAGAGGAGTTAGACGGGGGTGTGATGGGTGGAATATTGCTCCCTCTCCAGTTCTGTGTTAAAATAAGATTATCTTCCCCTCACATTATTCGCTTTAATCATAATTATAGAGAGGATATCGTCTGTGTCGGGTGGAAATCACATCCTACCCTGGACAAAATACTTTCAGGGAGGTCAAGAAAATATATGAACATATACAGTATGGTTTTCACTTTTTATATATGCCACATATGTTTAACATGTGGATATATATGAGCTACATATATGAACCTGAATATGGCATAATATGCAGCATATATTTGCCATAATTGGCATATAAGCTCATCACCACTCACGGGTGTCCGGGTGCAGACACAAATTTCCGGGAGACTCCCGCAACTTCCGGGAGAGGTGGGACTTCTAAACTGTTAATTTTCAGGACTCAAATTCAGAAACGGCAAAAGTAGATCTACTTAAGCTTAAAATGTTTCAAGCTTCCGGATATGCTACTTTTGATGGTTTTGTTGTGTGACACTATAGTTACTACACTACAGTGTAGTATGATCAAGTATGGCGTTAATAATAATAAAATAAACAAAAATAAACAAAAAGTTCAAATATGGAGATAGGAGGTTTCTGCGGGTAGTGACGATATTATGGCAGCAGGGCGGTAAAAAATGCCCGGGGCTGTTGATGTTGGCAGAGAGAGAGACTACAGGGGAACCATCCTGATTGCTTCAGGTGTGGAAGGAAGGATCTGTGGAGGAATTATAGAAAACTTTCTCTCAAACTGTGATATTTATATATCAGAGCCTTTTTACAGACGGGCATGAAATATTATGTTTACATACTATAATGTCGTCTCTGTCAGGTGGAAACATGTCAAAAACTGATATTTTCAGGATTCAAATTCAAAAATTGCAAAAACATCAAATAAATACAAATAAAAAAGAATTGCTGATCGGCAAGCTTCGCTCTCCTGTTCAAGCTTGCAGATCTGCTTTTTTGATACTTTTGTGCAATAGGTAGGGCGTTAATTTACAAAAGAATTACAAAAGATTAGAGGTGTCTGGCCGACAGCAATATTATGTTATTATATAACATGCCCATGCACCGAAGATGAAGCATATTTCAGGTTTTCATGTGAACACCTCCCCTCCCCTAGCTGCCAGATTGTCGTCCTGAGAAACCTGGGCGTGCCGTTTTTGAGGGGGATTATTTTCCCTCCTCCTCAGACCCAAACTGAATATTTTCCTCATTCAGTCTGCCAGCAACTATTCAACAAGAGAGGTTCTCCCTTTGTCAGAATCCATTCACACACTCCTCCACTGTTTGGAATTTGAGCAGTGCACCAGTCCCCCCCCCCCCCCCCCCAGTCCTCCCTCCACCCACCATTTTGCTGACTGGAGAAATTTTCTGAATGTGATTGTGTTTTTGTGTGTCGAACATCTGTCGGCTAACTCCATATCACACAGGCAGGTGGCCCGCCGTGTTACTTAGGGACAGGGATTGTGGTGAAAAGAATCACACCTGTGTGAAGTGAGAGGCGCTCTTTATCATCATACATCATCATGACGTATCATGTCTATTTGCTCGTCCACATATGACGTTCATTCTCCATTCATAGTCAGGGGGAATTTAATGTTTGTGTAGGACAAAAAATTGCCGATTTGCTCGTCCACTAATGGCTGAATATCTCAAAAATCCCTGCTGAGGAAAATAAAAAAGCAGGGATGGAAGAACTCACTGTTTTAAATGTTGTAAAAGTGTCAATCACCTCTTGTAGAAATATTCTCTTACCAGTACAAGTTCGGTATTTCAAAATTATTGGCATCCAAATATGTTTAGACTAGAGTACTAAAAGTAAAGGTACTTGTTAGGCAAAGTTTTCAAAATGTATAGAAAATCCACAATGGATGCAATGCATTTTGAGCATGTAGCTCTGCTATTTTCAAATGAAATATACCTACGGCTGAAGTGGTTAGTACAGGTTTTTTGTAATAATCAAAATCTACAAATTAACTAGTAACTAAAGTTTTAATATAATTGTATAGTGGAGTAAAAGTACAATATTTTCCCCTGAGATTGTGGGGTAGAAGAAAAGTTTTGAAAATATAAAATACTGTATAGTGCTTGTTGAGTATATATGAGTACATACACTTTACACCACTGGTCATATAATGCAGCGCTTCCAGTCTGTTCCATATTCGACTGAGCCATTAGCGGCTTGTCTGATCTGATGCCACTATTTCATGCTACATCAATTAGCTTACATATTTATGATTGAATTGGGTCAGAGAGATGAGAAATAAATCGGCACAGTATTTCTCCACAATAACTACGTTTTTTCTTATCGTTGGTCTTGGTGTTCTAATGGCTCCTGCTGCAACGGGGTGTGAAATTGCAAGCTGGCGGTTCAGGCTCACTCATTAAAAGTATGAAATCATGGATGACAATTCATTGTTCATGTGTGAATGCTGTTCTAGTGTAAGCTACCACGTAGTGGCAATGGTAGAATGTGAAATGCGTTTTGGACATCACATTGACATTAATGCCCTGTTTGATGTGTTCTTATCCTTTTACGCCACAGAGAAGAAATTGCAGTGCTTTAGACATGGCTGTAAAAATCACACCTGCGTGAACTGAGCTTGCAACTATACATTTTATTGTTATAGTTACTGTACTGCACTGTGCTCTGTACTGTATTGTAGTGTACTGTGCTCTGTACTGTACTACTGGGCTGTATGATATCCCCATAGCAGTAAACCAGACCCAGGCTAAATCTAAATCGCCTTGAAATAGAGCATTATTAAGCAGATGATTACACAGTAGAGTATCATAACACCAGGCTGGACCCTCTGCCAGAATGCTTGTGTTAGAAGAGCTAATCCAATGACACTGACCACTCATTTTCTCTTGCTCCGGCTTGCGAGTCCAGTCCCTGGACTAGCAGCACCAGTAGGCCTACCCTGGGCCTGGTCCCTGGACTAGCAGCACCAGTAGGTCTACCCTGGTCCCTGGACTAGCAGCAACAGTAGGCCTACCCTGGTCCCTGGACTAGCAGCACCAGTAGGCCTACCCTGGTCCCTGGACTAGCAGCACCAGTAGGCCTACCCTGGTCCCTGGACTAGCAGCACCAGTACCCTGGGACACATAGCAACATACCTGGCACAGCAGCAGCACTGCACTATATTGTGCATGAAAAGAGGCAAGATCACCTGGCTAAAGGATACTTTCATGATCTCTTAATACAAGAGTTCCCAAACGTTTCATGCCGCATTCATCCATGTGGCCTCCTAAGTTTATACTTTTTCTCATGTCACCAAATCTGAGAGTCAACTCATTTCCGAGATAAACCCTGCTAAAGATCCCAAAATAATTTGGGAACCCCCATCTTACATTGCCAGCATTCACATGCAGGTAGCAAGCTGTCCAGACAAATATTTTCAGCCGAAAACACAACTGACGATCAAACTTCTACCAACACGATAAGGCTGAGAATCATGAGAAAGTACAATGGCAACATGAGGCCTCTGATGGCTAGTGATATGAAGATATGTCACTTTTACAGTTGAGGGAAATGGCTCAGCTTAACTAAAGCTAGCCTCTGATGTCTTTAAACGTCCATTATCAAGGGCTACAGTAGAGGTCTTCTGTGGTCAAGGATAAACATCAAAGAATTCACACACATTCACCAAAGTGTCAGCACACTCACAAATGTATACACATAAACTCGTATGTACAGAAATATCACATTTTAATAAACAACATTTTCACATTGAAAACAGCTCTGAAATTGACCATTTTGGTCACCTTTTCACAGAGTTAAAACTTAATTTGAACAAACAGCTTGAAGGGTTAGGGTCTGATGTAAATAATCAAGAACAGCATATGGCATGCAGGGCTCGGGTAAACAGTATCACGGTAATATCACGGTAACGCTCTCCCAGTTGCTCATCCCTGCCCAACTGTGTAGTCCAGTGGTCTTCAACGTTTTTTTCAGGCCAAGGACCACCTAGCTGAGAGAGAGATGCATGTAATTGTGCTGCAGTTTAAACTTCTTCATAGTTTTCATAGATAGTTCCGTGGACTTGTTTGTCAATGTTTGTGAAAGTTAACCATCTACCCTCAATAATTTGAAAACTCGCTCTTTTACAACAGGCTTGTAGATCTGCTATTTTCGGATAATGTTTCCCTCAGAAAATGGATACTAGGGTTCAAGTCGTTAATGTAAAAAAGTTTTCTATAACACAAATATTTGGTGGCCCCCCTGTTGTAACTCTGAGGACCCCCTGTTGAAGACCCCCTGTTGTAGCTCTAACTTCCCAAACCCACATAACACACTGCCTAAAAACTTTGGTTCCAAATATAAAGCAAACAAAGAAAAGAATAAGCAAAAACACCAGACTAATGGTACCGTTTAATGCTTCAGAAAATGAAGCTATTGTATTAAGAAAGAAATTAAGTTAGGAATTCCTGTTCCCCCAGACATTAATGACTGGCTATGGCTACTGCGCCCCAATCCGCCCATAAAGTTAAATTGGCACCCTTTATGTCCAGTGGTGTGGGTGGGCTTGGAAACACAAATGTAATAGCAGAGGTTTGATGAATGTATCCACGCCCTGGAGAATCGAGGTCTGTTGGATGAAATCCTACTTAATTTTTACAGGTAAAAATAGATGTAATAGCATATACGACCAAAAGTTCATTCACTCCAAAGTATTTTTCTCTCATTTATTCATTTGTTCGTCTGTTGGCATCTGATTTGGAGAAGAGGAAGAAAAAAAACACTTGACCAAATGTGCAAAAAAATCTCCATCACGTTCTTCTCTTGCTAGCATTGTCCTGCAACGATCTCCTCGCTCGCTCGTTTCACATGACAGTGCAAGTCTTGGCTTTGGTTTGCTGATAGTCTTTGACCACGGCGGGCAGGTCTCCTCGGCTGCTGTGGGACATCCTCTTGGCGGTGGCCCGGGAGGACTTGCTCCGCTTGACGTTCTTGCTGTTCTTGTTGACGCAGGCCAGTGTGGCCACGTGGAAGATGTCCCTGACACTGTTCTCAGACTGCAGGGAGGAACACTCGATGTAGGGAGCGTTCAGTTGCTTGGCCATGTTGGAGCCCTGTCAGAGGGGAGGGAGAGACATTATTTAACATACAGTAAAACTTTTCGGGCCACTTTTCGGGCCACCACCACCCAAAATAATCATACTTGAACTTGGGACACACCAAAACAAACATAGTACTAGAGAGAGAGTACCCAAAATATATATTGGGTATCCAATAGATACCCAATAGATATATAATAGGTGGCTGTGGCTCAGGAGGTAGAGCAGGTCGTCCAATGATCCATGGGTCGGCGGTTCGAATCCCAGCTCCTCCTGTCTACATGGCAAAGTGTCCTTAGGCAAGACACTGAACCCCACATTGCCTCCAGTGCTTGCCACCATTGGTGTGTGAATGTGTGAATTTATGAATGGACCATTGTAAGCGCTTTGAGTAGGCACATAAAAAGTAACGTTTTTCCATGTTGTTCACCCACCTGATCATATGACACAGGGGTCTGTAAGCTGTGTGCCTTGGTGAAGAGGTCCGTTCGAAGGTCTGACTTGCAACCCACCAGCAACATCTTGGTGTTGGGACAGAATTCCTGGATCTCTCCTCTCCACTATGGAAGAAAGAAAGAAAGAATATATAATAAATGATTAGCAAGGTCCAATTCGTTTGTTATTCCAGCTATGATGGAATGAATGGTGGTACTCCTAACTTAGGGGAGTTAGTGTCGAAGCATCCTTGAGCAAGACGCTGAACCACAAATTGCTCCCCATGAGCAGGTTGGTGCCTGGCATGATTTACTCTGCCGTCGGTGTATGAATATGTGTGTGAATGGGTGAATGTAATGCGCATTGACATTTTTAGAATTTCAACATTTCACCTAAAATAAATACATGCCGAAAATAGGGAGGTTTACTTCTACTCCACTAAATCTCTGACTATACTTTTCCCACCACTGGCCCAGAGACTGTCACCTGAACCTGATGGAGGGCAGGTTTGATAGACTGCTCTGCTTCAAGCGACATAAACACTCTGGTGATTATGTTTCCTCCAGGGCTTGGGCCCCCCCATCTCTACCCCCCTGTCCTCTTTGACCACACTCTTCTCAGTTGGCACATGACACTACACGAGGCTTTAGTGACATCACACAGGGTCAAAGGGCAGCCTACATTGAATAGCCCCGTCTGGGACTCTGCTGGGAACAAAGTCTGGCCGGAATACCTCACATGACCTCACGTGAGAGAGTCTGAGGATAAGCCACATATGTAACTCCCCCCCCCCCCCCCCCCCCCCCCCCGGATCCACCACCGCCCCTCCCGTCCACCACCCCTTCTCACTGGTGTAACGTTGGACTTTGACCAGACTTTTGTTTCTGAAAGGACATACACAGTCTGTGAATGAGTGGTCACAGCATTGGGTCAACACACCACCAAGACTCACCAGCATCAGAGTTGTTCCGATGCCAGTTATCGTAAAAGCTACCTACTATGAAGTATATGCCATGCCCATACCACATGCAATTCATCGGATGATGTCATTTTACCATCATCAATTATTTTGTGTTTTGAAATGCTTCAGTTGATATTGCACTGCTTTTTTATTCCTAGATCAGTGGTTCTCAAACATTTTAATGTCAAGGTCGCCCAATTTCTGTAACTCCTGAGAGTGTACAAATGGAACCAAATGGACCCATGCAGGTCAGTTTTTGTTCCATTTGTACGCTCTCAGATATACAGACCTGCAAGGGTCCATTTGGAACCCCCTCAAGGAACCCAGATGGACCCCACTTGTTTTTATTACACACTGGTATTGGTTTGGTACTCGGTATCAACCGATGTGCAACTTTTGGGTATCTGAATCGGTATCAGGAAAAAACAATGCATCTTTAGTAAGCATCCTTAAGACAAGTTCACCCACCTTCTTCAGCACGCTGTCTAAGGTCTCCGGTCGGCTGATGTCGAAGCAGATGAGGACGGCGTCGGCGTCGGGATAGGAGAGAGGTCGCACGTTGTCATAGTAGGGTGAACCTGCAAAATCAACGACACCTCCATGTTAACTGTGGCACAGGAGCAAAAGCCGCAAAACCACTGATTGACCTACAGTATATAGAGGCTTAGGGGGTCCCCACCAAAAGTAGTTAACATAGGATCACAATATATTTTGACTTTATCCATTTATAATTTGGCTATACAAAATCACACCCGTGTGAACTGAGTTGTGCAACTCTGTGTGGGGTCCCCGGGGAGTCCCCAGAACTTCCAGACCCACAGGAACGTGCCCAGGGTGCCGGCCCGGTTCCGGCAAGCCGCCCTGCGTCCGAAACGGTCGAGTTACAGTTACCGTGTGGGGGAATTAGCAGACAACACTCTCTCTCACACAAGTAAGAGTGTACTCTCTCTCTCTCTCTCAATTTTGCCCCTATTGGTACCCTAAACATAGCCATACAGACATGGGGAGAGACATAGTGACGGACATGGGGCGGGACGGACATTGCTGTTCCTTGAAGTGGCTGCACCACTAAAAAATACCAGATGTGTAGCTTGTACAAAAATATTGTTTGGATTTTCTTTTTTGCATAAATCTCTTCTGGGGATCCCCGACACAAAACCTTTCCAGATGGGGGTCAGCGGCCAAATATCAATTTGGGGGGCCTTGACATTAAACAGTAATTGAGAACCACTGCTTTAAGAAATGTCAAATCCAAAGATTCTGTATACCAGAAAACATGGAAGGCAGATGTGCAAGTGATGGAGCCAAATCAAAAGTGCAGTCTCTAATTAGACAATTGGGGCAGTAGGCCTACGTGGAGCAGTGACTTCGCAAACTGTGTTTCAAGACTTTATTGGTTCTCGTCTCCTTGAATGTCGACAATATAATGTGCTAAAGTGGAAATGTGCTGTTTGTCTCTAAATTAATCAAACCTAATCTGGTATATGTAAAAATACATCTACATTTGTGTGCTTTGGTGTGTGCAGAAGACGAGCTGTTGAAAGCATTCTTTCTCAGTGCTGCTGTGACAGAAATGGGCTTATGAAGTGAGCCCCTCCCATCTACCATTTCTCATTGGATCAGGTCCACACCAACATATAATAACGATTCCCTGCTAATCCATGTTTAGGGACTGCTCCTAATGTGTCAACACGTCAAGACAGAATTTATTATTTGTAGAGTGCATTTCTATACAACACCAAACCCAGAAAATCATTTCTATAGCACCCAACACCATCAAACCCACAGAATCAAGAGTTTGAGGAAGGCCGAAGTAAGAGTGTTAAAAACGACATCTCAGAAATGACCAGATTTCATGTTTAGGTGCACTCTCAAAATGGTCACAACGCAACACATTGTGGATCTGCTCATTTCAGCATGCAACCGCATTACGACTGCCATCAAGGCCTGACAAAATAGGCTACATTTTAGTCGACTAAATCAACTGTAGATTTAGTCGACTAGAATATTACAATATTTAGTAAAACTAGATGATTAAAATAAAACATTATTCAAAAGACTATCACTAAAACTAAATCTAAATTTTCTGTGGAAATCAACACTGTCTCCAACGCCATGTGACTCAGACTGGTCTGTAACTACAGTTAGTTGCTGAGGGGAAAAAAACGTCCCTTCCCTTCTCGGACAATGCTCCGTTCGTTACACAATGACCGTGTGATTCCCAGGCATGCATGCCTGGGATTACAGTGGTGTACATTCCAAGACGGCATCCAAAACACAAAATCTGCTGAGGTATTTTTTTTCCGAGCAAAGTACGTCGTCCCAGAGAGACACGGCGTATATCGTTTACACTGCGATGCTCACGGCTGCGCTGGGCGACACAAAACGGCCCTGAAACGTAACCCATTGTGACCTGAATGTTTCCATTGATGCGGTGGTGGTTGGATACAGCGGAATGTGTGTGTGTGTGTGTGGGGCTTGTTCTGTTTAGTTCCCGACTCTCACCCGATCACGTTGCATGGATCCAGGTAAAGATACCTGCCTATTGTCCAGTGGTTTACATTTTTTATTTTAATTTGTTACTTTACAGTATAGGTGCCAGAGGGGGAGTCATTTGGGTCTGAATGTCCCCGAGTCCCCGCACTATTGGGGGATGCTTGGTCTATTTATTTATTTATTTCCCCCGACCGGTGCTGGTGCATGCCATGGTCTAGCACCGTTTCCATGCGCAATAGTTGTCGTGTATTGGCTGCATACGTGCAGTAAACTGCAGTTGCTCTCAGTCTCAACTCGATCAAGATGTCAGATGGGCTAATACACAACAATGCACAATCACATTGTTGTGTTGTGTCTAATACACAACAACAAAAATCCCCACACTTTTTACGTCCTGACGGCGCCACTGCTTCACAGGAATATAAAGTACGTAAGTTAAAAAAAGTACTTTTTCCACCACTGGTTTTCATTGATGGCCACAGTGGTGGTCGGATACAGTGGAATGAGGGGAGGAGGGCGGGAGGGGGGGTAATAGTTCCCGACTCTCACCGGATCACGTTTCCTGGATGCAGGTAAAGACACCCGTCTATTGTCTCCACACTGAAGGAATGCCAGCGGAGGATTACTTTGTTTCCCATACTCAGGTGGTCTCTCTCGGGTTTCCCCCCAGTGGGGCGGGGCCCCGCTGTGAAAGACTTCAAAAACACATGCAGGAAGCCCACGGATCACAGTGAAACTGACAGGGTGCTGACTAGTCGGCCTGATGTACACAAAGATGAAGATGTGAGTGGATCTTAGATTTCATGAGAAAAAAACGGAGCCAACAATTTGTTGGACACTCGATGCTCCGCCTCGGCTATAAGATGACTAATCCAGTGCAGGCTGAGAGAGTGCCCTCATAAAGTATTGTACCGTCTCTTATTTCATACGCTACCTTTCAGTTTAGGAAAATAGTCATTTATTTCCCAAGCAGAGGTTTGTGTCATTTTTGCTAAGGCGACGCGCCAAGGGGCTTTTGACACACAGAGTATAGAATAACTTGAGCTTACTGAATCGCCCACATTGAATTCAGAAGAATGCGGAGGCAAACTATGCTATTTCAACGACATTACTGGAAGTCATAACAACCACTCCGAACCTGATCTATTACACGTTCAAAGTGACTTTATAACTCCCCCCAAAGCCAAGATGTTTTGATACACAAATCAAGTCCAGATGGCCCATCACTCCGGCCCCGGCACATGCATGGGGCTAAAATGCCAGCGACACCATTAGTCTCTCTTTCAAATTTTCTATTTAACTCACTTCAACGCAAATTAGACCCCACCACCAGAATGGGTGAGGTCAGTGGTGGTGTGTACTTCAGTATTTACACAGTTTGCAATACTTTTACTTCTACGCCCACTACACCTCAGAGGCTCAGAGGAAAACATTGTACTTTTTACTTTTAAACTTTAGTTACTTGACAAAACACACTAACCACTTCAGCCCTATATATTTTAGCCTTTTGAAAATGGCAGATCTACAAGTTTACAACGCGTCTCATCTATTTTTGAAAGAATTGATACATTTTGAACTTGTGAAATGGGACATTCTGCACAATGAGTAGGCCTACTTTCTACTTTTGGTATATGTGCATTACATTTCGAATCTGATACTTTTATACTTTCACTCAAGTACATGTAGCATTCCCGACTTTTACTGTTTTTTTCCTACATTGCAGTATTGATACTTTTA
This sequence comes from Protomyctophum bolini, assembly GCF_963924005.1. Classification (NCBI taxonomy): domain Eukaryota; kingdom Metazoa; phylum Chordata; class Actinopteri; order Myctophiformes; family Myctophidae; genus Protomyctophum; species Protomyctophum bolini. Next base: position 23,659,798 of record NC_137877.1, on the reverse strand, counting down.
CTCAAGTAAAACATGCGAGTACTTTTTCCCCACCACTGAGTGAGGTCAGCACCACGTCGGAGGTCCATCTGGATCCTCAACATGTGCTGTGATTTGAGCCCCGCCCTCTGCAACCTTTTTTCTTTTTTCTAAATCCACAAGGTCAGATGTAAACAATGATGAAATATTTTCACGTCTGACGAGTCAGGTTTCGTATGTTAAACAAACAGAGCTGGGGGCCCTTATTTTCACAAGCCCTGACCATAGCAGCGTCAATTCCAAATGTCTCTCTGCCTCACTCTGCATGAGGGAGAGAGGGATACGCATGTTTTACTGCGGTATGAGGGCTATTCCATAGTGGTGGGAATGTTTGTGAGTTGGAACTGATGAAACGTTAGAATCTGAACCGAGTGGGGGTTTTTTTTGTAAGGGAATAACAAGGAGGGAGGCTCATGGATTTTCCAACTAGCCAAAGTATGGGTAAAGGAGTATCAATCACACACCCCATGAGGCCTTTAACTCATGGTGATTGGTCTTGCTTTTGTCGCATTCCTGAGCCAATAATTTGATGACCGACTTGAGTCTCCTACTGACTGGTCAATACTAGGAGTAAAATCAACTCGACTAAAATCTTTTGAAAGTAGCAAAGATAGCACATCTACAATCTCTTAACACGTCACAACGCTTTGTGACCTTGTAGATGAAATGGGGAATAAGTCGTTAACAGGCTCGAAATTATCAATTTAACGAGCATCAATACTGGAGGTATATTCAAACCCTCGGGTCCATCATGTTTGGGATTATCACTTTTTGTAGCCTAAGGAAAAATGACCTACGTCCTGTACATATGTCCGTGACCTTTCTCAGGGGTGTGGGTTACTGCAGCCCCTAACCACTGACATTTTCCATTGTTGGAACTAAAAGGCATGATGCTAAAAGCTTGGTTCCACAGTCAGTGACCTTTCCACAAAGTGGGTTACTACGCTGCTATATTCTCAGGTGCCATTCGTCATGTGTGTGCTCCAGAAAGGTCTTCTACAACAGTAAGGCTCTCAGACTTTTTCATGTCAAGGTCCTCCAAATTATGAAAGTATTTTGACAGCGAACCCACATCTGAAAACACGTTTGGGCCATGGAAGGGAACACCTATACAAGATTTGTGTTTCAAAATATAGTTCACATGTTTTGTTTGAAAATATCAGATCTACAAGCTCACAGGCTTGTAGTGTACTGCATATAGATGGGGCTAAAGCAGTTAAATAGAGCCTGCCAAGAACATCTGTGGGTGGTTTGGGGGGACAGTCTGGGGACCCCCACCTCATTATATGACCACCAGAAGGTGAATGTACCCCCCTGTGTGGTAAAGACATCGCTCGCCTGTAGCAATTCATCTTCAGTCTATCTAATGGTGTCAGCAGAAAAAGTAGATTGAGGGTCATAAAAATGTGGTTAGAAATGGATTGAATAAAAAATGGCTGGATGGATGCCGCGAAATGCATCGAATGACGAGAGGAATTCGGAGCACTCACTCTCAGGATCTTCATTAGACTGGAGCGGAAAATAATAGCTGACACCCATGTGTCAGAGAGAGACTCTAGCCCAAGGTTATCCAAACTATTCTACCTTATCACCTCACTGTGTTATAATGAGAGGGAGGGGGGGGACGAGAGAGAGAGACACAAGGGAGAGTGGGAGAACGAGGGGGGATAGACGGAGGGGGAGAGACATGGGGAGAAAGGGGGAGAGACAGAGAGAGTGAGAGGGTGTAGACTCGAAAGAGAGAGAGAGAGACGAAAGAGAGAGACGAGAGAGCGAGAGAGCGGACCACTGGAATGTCTCAGATGTGGGCTAACCCTAGTGTGTGTGTGTGCGTGTGCGTGCACGTCAGCTCTTCCTGATGTCTGATGTAATCAGCGAGCCATGCCCTGGTCAGACCCCCAGGGAGGACACAATCAGCTGGGGGTCACAGAGGGGCATCCTAAAGACCCCCCCCCCCCCCATCTCCTCCCCAAACTTTTCCTCTCAACCCTCCTCGCTCACTCACCCATCCACCACCGGCAATATAACAGCGGAGGGCTGGGGAGGGGGGCTTACAGCCCACTCCCCCGGCCCGGCTACAGGAGGTAATTACCTCCAGACCTGCAGGGCTGGTATGGAGGAGATCCCAGGAGAGACGTGTTGAGTTGAGTGTGTGAGTGGGGGTCTGGCGGGGGGGGGGGGGGGGGGCTTTGTAAAACAAGTAACGTGAGACAGAGCTCCCAGAGTGAACATTAAGTATTCCTTGAATTCCAGAAGATATAGGCTAATTCTGGACCACTCCCTTGTTCGCTTTATACAGAGCTATGGGGATTTGTGGTACTTTTTTTTGGTAATATTCTTTTTCCACTTTCCACATGGAGTATAACAAAGTTTAATAGAATTTCTTTTTTGAGGGGTGCTAGCCCCCCCCCCCCCCCCCTATGCCCAGATTTCCAGGTTTGTGTAAATGCAAACATGAACAAAAGTGAAGACGGAAAAGTGCGGACGCAAATTGTGACTGGCCAGAATGAGATGATGTATGATGATAAGAACGCCCCTCACTTCACACGGGTGTGATTGTTTTCGCCACAGCTACAGTATAGCTTCTACTTCAATAGTTTATCGAGTCTGACTTTTAGTCTGATTTAAAATAAAATAAAAAGTAGATAAATAAATAAAATACACATATTTGTTCCGATGCTGATATTATTATAATATCAGCAACACAATCTGCTTCTTTTCATTCCACCTACAGTATAATGGTAGCTCCTCTGCATAGCATATGGATGGATATGGATAGGATACAGGCACTCGGAGCCAACATTCCACAGAGCGAGCGTCAGTCTCCAAGTCTCAACCAAAGACTTCCAGTAAAAAGATCCAAATGGTTTCTCAGTCAGTCAGCCCACCCAGCCCATAGAAACCATATGCAGGGCGTGTAAACACGGGGCTTAATTCTACACACACGTTTACATACAGTCTGTCACAAATCTCACAATAATTATTACATAATAATCACCTAATGGCTTTCCACTATTCGTATAAATACAAATTTAAAGTTAAGTTGTCTGATTATGCCATGTGCACCTTTGTTTACGAATCCTATAGTACAAAGCCAAACAAATGTAATGTGTAGGCTAATGTAAATTCATAATGTTCCAATAATGTCCAACATAATTATGGTCCATGCATTGCGAACATGTACAGCCTATGACCTTAATATGTCATTGTATGTCTGTCTGTCCATCCATGCATGCAAACTGGTGACGTCTGTCAGTCTCCTTACCTGAGGTGTCCCAGAGTCGCAGTTCAACTCTCTGCATGTCAATCTCAAAACTCGCCGTGTAGTTTTCGAAAACCGTGGGAACATATCCCTATAATATAGATAGAGGAACAATTCAAGGAGGTGATCAGTAGCCTATAATAAGGATATTGTCTACAACTAACAGTGGTTCTCAAACTTTATTACATTCCAGTTTGTACTTTATTGTTGTCTGCCTATAGGCCTAAGTATATCAATTTTGAGGAACCCGGTCCCACTTTGAGAACCACTGGTCTACAGCGACGTACATTATAAATTGATGTATATTTTTAAACACAACAAGGCTATAATTCTATTGGTGTCTTTGTTCTTTCTTACCTCGGGAAAGCAATCTTTCGCGAACACGTTCAACAGAGCAGTCTTCCCACATTGACTGTCTCCGACGACCACGATCTTACACTTGACGCCTGGGTTTGAATCCATCATGAATAGTCCAGGGTAGAATGGTAGGCTATCAGGTACGGTCGCCGATATAGGCTTATTGTTATTAATATTCCCAATTTCCCAAATCCAAAGGAGTATAGGCCTATTATATGTCATTCACTTCAATATATCAATATAAATCCCAGTAGTAGTAGACTGCATTAGATTCCCACCACAGCTCAGTCAGTCAGTCCTGGTGGCACCTGAAATAGATTCCAATTTGTATAGGCTATATGCGTGATAAATCGATCGCATTCTTGATCACTGCGCGTTCCACAACTTTTCGCGTGCCTAATACTAATCTTAACGTCACAGTATGCTGCTGGAACTGTTCCGCTGATTTAAAAAAAGCTAAAACCTCTAAACCTGTGACGAGTGACGTTCTTCTTCTGAATAACCTCGGGTACAGATGCCCAGCATCCCACGTTCGTGTGTCTCTGCTCTGCTGTGCTGCGTTCTGTGCTGTGCACAAGCATCGGTCTCTCTCTGTCTCCTAGTCCGACCAGACGCATTAAGTTTGAGAGGAGTTTGTGTAGGCTATTAGGGACTCTCCTATTTCAAGAGGGCGTTGCAAAGCCATGATGACTGATGAAGACCTCGACGTTTTTAAGGCCGGAGGAGTTAGAGAAGCGGTTCACAAAACAAGTCAATAAGGTGATCGGCCATTTTTATTTTATTTTATTTCATTTTATTTCATTTTATTTTATTTTATTTTATTTTATTTTATTTTATTTTATTTTATTTTATTTTATTTTATTTTATTTTATTTTATTTTATTTTATTTTATTTTATTTTATTTTATTTTATTTTATTTTATTTTATTTTAACACTTTCAAATTTCAAATTATCACCTGTGTCTGTGTCATAAAACTTTGTCATAACAACTTATTTTTTATTTTTTTGTTTTTGTTACCTCTGGCTGCCCACAGTGTTGATGAATTGAATATGGAAACAAGTCCCCTGGACTTTTTTGTTATCCTTAATGTCTGACTGTACCACGTTTCTGATAAAGCTAAATTAAAGTAGCCTATTAATCAATCAATCAATCAATCAATCAAAACAATAAAGCTGTCAGCTTCAAAGTGGTTAATTTCACTATATAATTCTTAACTGCTTAAAGGTAGTGGTAGTCACTCATAGTTATTGTTATAATATAAATAAGGATGGACTGCCACGGCTACACCTATTAATGTCAATGAAAGTTGAAGCACCCGGAAGAAACAATCTAGCCTACTTTTCCTTTCATTTTGATTTTGAACGTCCCGGAACGTCCTGCAGTTCCAGCTTTAGCCAGTAGGGTATTGGCCGCTTCAACGTTGGCCAGCTGCTTTGGGGGCCTGGTGTGACCACCAGGCAACGGAAGCTTCACTGTTCTACCGTGGTTCTGGGTGCCTGTGGTAGTCCATTGAGAGATTTTACTGTACTAAAGAGGTTCCGGCAGCTATGCGACCCTCACACCTATACATTGCATGGACGAATTATGGCTTGTGCCAAGTGAGCCCATGCACAGGGGCCCTGAGCCAATGCGATTTTGTGCACAGGGCCTATTTTCACTTTAATCCGTCCATGCATGTGATGCATGTACAGTACGATCTATTCAGGTTTCTCTCTTCCCAGACAGTTCTCTACTGTAATCTAACAATAAGATATTCTCTCATGGGGATCTATCTCCTCTCACCAAAATAGCTTATTAAATGGTGGTCTGCAGCCAAATACATCTCAGTTTGGGGGTATTTTACAATAAAATGTTTGAGAACCACTAAGCATGTAAGTGTATACCTACAATACTAGAACAATGAAGCAGGCCAGAGTATTTTGGTGCAGTTGTTTTATTTTCACAGCATGACCTCAATTATTTGCTAAAATGAATTGGTCAAATCGAACAGAGTGCAAGCCGTCACAGTGATGAATGTGCTTTTGCAGGTCATCGCCACGCAGCCCTGCAGTTTATTTCCTTTTTGAAACACATGTCATCGCTGTTGGGCCAGAAACCTCCTATCTCCACATTCTAATGTCTTTTTTGGTAAATCAACACCCTATAGTTGATCATACTACAGCGTCACACAAAATGCATCAACAGTACACTGTAGCAGACCTACAACCTTGTAGATCTGCTACTTTTGAAAAATAATAGTTTTGGACATATGAGGTTTCCCACCAGACAGAGGCAATGTTATGTGTAACCTTGAAGGATGTAAAACAGTCGGAGCTCTGTGTGCCACGCTGAGACCAAAGAGAAAAGAGTAGGACTATAAAAGCTAGACCTGCTATATATGTGGGAGTAAACTCAACGGGGAAGGGTTACCATGCATCGTTAGAAGTAGGCTACTACGTGTGTGTGTGTGTGTGTGTGTGTGTGTGTGTGTGTGTGTGTGTGTGTGTGTGTGTGTGTGTCTCAAAATAGCATACATCTATACACACTCACAACAAGGCATCACTTTGCAACACATTGTGGGCTTGTAGATCAGTTTTAGGTGCGTGACACCAAAGTGTGACAAAGTGTGAAAAATCTAGTTTAATCTCATGTGTAATAATACCTGGAATTGCATCTTTCTATAGGCTACTCAAAGACGCTTTACGTGTGTGTGTGGGGGGACCAGGGCGGGGGAAGAGAACTACTTTGTTAGGAATAAACTGAGATAAGCAAATAAGTTAATATAAATAATAATAATTAAAAGCAGTTTGGGGAGTGCATTCTAGAGGGAGGGAGCAGCCTCAGAGAAAGCCCTATAGTCGCCCCATGGTTGGGAGCCTGCATGGTCATGGAGACCTCCAGGAGTCTGGTCTTGGGGAGCTCCAGGAGCAGTGGTTCTCCAGTCCAGCTGTATCTCACCCACCCATATTATTACATTATATTGTTGTCGTCGGGAAGAAGCTTCTTATCTCCATATTCTAACTTTTACGACACAACTACAGCATCACACAAAAGCATCTAAAGTACTATTGCTACGTTTGAATTTTAATCCTGAAGTAACCGTTTTGGACAGGTTTCAACCCGACAGAGACAAAATGTTAGGAATTATGTTTTAATTTACCATATCACTTACTGCCACTATGGGGAAACATCACGAAATTGACTGTTAGATCAACAGTCAATTTGCTGCTGTGAATACAGGTGTGCCTTTAGATTTTCCCTTGCCTTGGACACACATAGTTTGAGAACCACTGCTTTAATACTGATAGTCTCAGGGACTCTAAAAGATGATGACATGATTAATGGATTTTATTAGTAATGTAGGCGAGTCCAGTGTTTTATATTGTCCCATGACACAGCATTCCAAATGTAGGCTGGCGATTGGGCGTGTTGATTTGAAAGGATCCATTCCAGACCAGTATAGTCTGGTCAGTTTTTGGTAATATAATAATGTATTTTGTAATGTTTTAATTTATTTCTGGACTCTTGGAAGATTAGCCGAAAGGCTAAAAGAGATCCAAATAAAAATACAAATAAAAGTATAAGCAGTTAAACGCATATGCTGCCATGTTTTGTTTAGTCTCAAATGTAATGTAATGTACACAACATGCCTCGATCAGCTCTTAAGACTATAAAAGAGTTAAGTGTAGACATTTCTTACAGCATTCATTAAAAATGTACCTGTATTTTAAATTTGGATATTGACGGAATAAGAAAGCTGCATAAAGGTTGATTTTATATGAGGTCAAGAATGATCTACTGTAGCTGTATACAGTACATGCATACATAGAAATCATGGATTGGGGATTTTAAAACGGCCCTGATGAAGACCGGAATAGGCCGAAACATGTTGGTGTAATAAAGATTCTTCTCCTCTTTTAAATATTTTGAATGCCCGGATCTCCGTCTTTTTTCAATTGATGTCTTATCCTGATTGATCCAGGAGCACCTTTTTACTATTTTTACATATTTTATCTACCTACACGTCTCCGTTGAGCACCTGGTTGTTTTCTTGCCACCACCTTTTCGACCATTTGGATTGGACTGTACAGTGAGAGAATGTGATTGCTCTTTCTAGAGTTACACAGAATTCCTGCTCCAGGAGGAAAACTATGACTCACGCATTCACATCCTGATTGCTTTTCTGTCAAGTTGCACGGAGGAGCTTGCCAGGAATCAGCACTTTTCGATTGCTATTGCTTCATCCACCAAGTGAGAACTCGGTCCATTGTGGTCACATCGCATTTTGTTGAGCACGGTAATTCTTACAGGGAACAAGCTTTGTCAATCCTTGACTTGACCTACAATGGAAGATTACTCTTTTGGTGTGAATCTAGAGTAGACTAGAGTACTATAGAGAGGTGTCATTCCTTGGGAAAATCTTGTTTTAATCTGTGAGTGCAAACAGCTCAACATGGACCAGTAGTGCTTGTCAGGTTGATTTAGAAAGATGGACCAAAATGGTACACACATTCTACATGGTCTCTTGGTAGGCGCCACCTGACAGCAAATCTCGTGAACGTCCTACTGTATGTTTACAGTGCTAGATCCCGCAAGAGTGTGTTGCTGTGACAGAAAAAGGTAAATAATAATGTTGATCTTTTTCTCTAAAAAAAGACCATTTTAGTATGAAGATCTTGTGGCTTCTGGCTTGTGATGATCGGGCCCGTCCAATATTTATGTTCAGTGACCATAATTAACTAAATCGGCGGCGGTGGTTCAGGGGTAGAGTGGCCAGATGGGAACCGCAAGGTTGCCAGTTCAAACTTGGGCTCCCCCAGAGTTAGTGTCAAAGTGTCCTTGGGCAAGACACTGAACCCCTAATTGCTCCCGATGTGCAGGTTGGTGCCTTGCATTGTCATCATCGGTGTATGAACTCTTTGAAACACAAGGATCTGGGTAGAATAATTCTTTTTTAATTCATTTATATATGAGTAAAAGTAGGCTGTCAATACCAAAATCTCAGTTACTTAAAAGTCTGGTATTTAAAATGGACTTGAGTAAAAGTAAGTCACATTATTCAGACCTATAAGCTCTAGCGTTAGTGCACTATGTGAAGTCGTTTAATGTCTAAACCACATACCAATGAATGTTTCACTCCTGATTAAAAAACTCACTGTAAATCAGTGGTTCTCAAAGTGGGGTTCCGGGGACCCCAGGGGTCCTATGGTGGGTTCACAGCATAATTAGTTATAATATCACCTCATTTTAACCACTTTATCCATAATTTATACTTTGGCTATAAAAAAATAAATAGCAGATATACGCTTGTACATTTGCTATTTAAAAAAAAATCTTACGAATTCTTGATAGTATTGGAATATTTTTTGAATCATTTTTAACACAAATGTTCTCTTCTGGGGGTCCCTGGAACAAAACATTTTTAGATGGGTGTCCGCAGCCAAATAAAATTTGGATGACCTTGACATGAAAAAGTTTGATAACTATTTTCTTTAGTATTTTACATACCTTGCTTCTTCAGCTAGTAGAGTAGAACTGCATGGTGGGACAGATGTATAATGTCTTGCCCTAGCTCCCACTTCATACATAAAACTAGCTCTGCCTTCCAAACAAACTGAAGTTCAGCTGCATGGCACATTTATCACGTATGGGAATTCAAAATTGTCCTCGAGATCCTAGCGCCGTAAAGTGAAGACTAAACACATTCTTTAATGTCTGTCAACATCACATCCCTTTGTAAACGGCTAAAATCACATTCTCCACGGTTGTACTGTCACTAGAATCGCACACACCTCCCTCTCCAAACAAATATTTCACACCCCAGCACCAGCCTCGACTACTAAAGAGGGAACGCCTGAATGGTTGAGCTTGACCCGGGACAGCAGTCTCCCAGTATTTACATTCCATGAGCCAATAACTCTGCTGTATACTCCACCAGCGAGTAGTACCAGCCTCGCGCGCTCAAGATCTTTCAAAGAGATCCATGACCTGACCTGACGAATGGAAGGGAAAGCCAATGAAAGGCACATCGGAACGACTCCGCGGCAATACTCCGGGGCACAGGGGAAGTGAATCACTCTTTATTTAGCTTTTCCCATTGAAAATGTCCAAAATATATTCTTCTGTTATGTCTGGCGCATCAAAGAGGATTAGACGGATCAAAAGTCATGTGCTATAATACTGTGGCTGACTGTCAAACCATACTGGACCTGCAGTGGTTTTGCACGAGTGGCCTCAATGCCTTTACAAGGTGACAGAATGTTAGCATCTGTCCTGACGATGCGTTGCGGTCCGTCTCTACAGACGCTTAAAGAGCTTTTTGTTCTCTGGGAGTGTTTTTCCAAACAAATAGACGCGTTGTGTTTTGTATTTGGATGTATTTGTGTGTGTGTGTGTGTGTGTGTGTGTGTGTGTGTGCGCGCAAGCGACAATGGGAGAGGCCACTCACGGATAAACGGACACATGTGGCTTTGATAAGGCACTGGCACCAGGAATTGTTCCCCGCCCTCCGTTTGCCGACCTGCCATTTCACTGTCAGCCGGCTAAGAGTGCAATAATGAAACCACAGAAGGGAGAAGGAATGTCGAAGCAAAATGGGGAGCAATGGGCTTGCTCTTTGCGGCAGGAACTTTAATTCTTCCCAGAGAGAGAGACAAAAACACACACAAAAAATCAGCTGTCAGCTCGTATTTTGCCGGTGAGCAGGGACAGGGATGCGTGCAGTAGACGCCGGGGCAGACGAGCTGGGCTCTATCTGTGTCTTTGTTCTCTCTTTGATATCTGGACTGTATGGGGCCCACCCTCAACAGGCTCCTCGCAGAGGCCAGACAAAGGAGGCAGCACTGCCACCGTTCCCCAATCGCAGACAAAGAGAAGAATACCGTAGCCGATTTCCTCTCTTAACCTGTGACGCTGAAAAGAACTCATTCAGCTGGCATAGTCTGGCAGGAGCAGCCAGCCACCGTGAGCAGAGCGTCTCTTCACGTTACAGCCAATTACATCCAATCACGGGGATGATTTGTACAATAAAGCGTTTATTTTCCTCCACAGACATCGGCGCGAGAGCATAAATACAGGCGGTGTAATAGGGGCTTGGCGGCTCCGCCAGAGCTGAGTTGTTTGTCTTCTAGATTCACGGCCAACTACAGCCACGTGTGGCGTTTCTCGTTTAAACAAGGTTGTAGTGTTCTGTAATAAAAATCACATCAGGTCTGAATCGTTCATTCAACATAACTCTGACATATATTATTTTGTGCCCTTGACCTTTGACCTTTTTGACCCAAAAGGTAATAATCATAGTCTAGAGTTATATATAATGGAGATGTCACCGGATTTCTCCTCTCATCCACTTGCATTGAGTTGCTCACCCAGCGCATGAGGCATTCTTCCGGGGTGACGTCTCTATTATATATACTGTATGTATGGTAATAATCTGTTCAGGTCAGCCTACTGATCATTCCCACCTAGTTTTATGAGGATCTGTGCATCCGTTGTCAAGTTCTTTTGAATCTATGCAACCGTTGTTACGTTTATTTGGCTAACAGCCAGACCGTGATTGTCATGTGTCTTTGACCACTGGTGAATCATCTCCTCAGGGCAGAGGCAGACTGAGACTATACTGATTTTTTGAATCCCTTCTCAAGTTATCTTGCTAACAAACAAAAACAAATGAACAAGGACAAACAGATAAAGGACAAATTACAACACCCTGCGATGCATTCCTCCGTGCAGGGCAACATAGTCTAACCAAAGATATGTGCATAAAAGGCTTTTTTTGTTTTGGTTCTTGCAGTGTTGCTCAAGCCACAGTGTATTCAGAACATTTAGTACCTGAGCGTTTCAGCAGCTAGAAAGGCCATCCAGAGCAGACGATTGAGCAGAAAAACTGAACTGCTCTGCAAGGATACAGTTTGACTTAACGCTGGTTATTTTTATCCACTTCATGTGCCAGCGGTGCTGCGACAGCACCTCCACTATATGACATGCAAGCAATGCCAGCTGAACGGCCTACCAGCTAAACAACTCAGGCGGGGCCGTCGAGGTGGCTCAGAAAGAACCGAGAAAAATTAGGAATGAAGGGACGAAAATGGATGAAAAATGACATTTCTGTGGGCACCAAACCTCGGATTCCCACCAAGCTGTCAGCCCACATCGCCATCACTCCAGACCCACTTTACGAGCTGAGAGGTCACGTTAGTGAAACAGTCTACAGGCGTAACTTCTGTCGCCTGGCCTGGCCCTCTGTCCCCTCGGGGGATGGGGTGTTGCTGAGCTAAAACTAACCGAATGTTGTGATGAACCTGAAAATGTACTATTTGGAGCATGTTGTGTGATGGTGTGGGCCGGCTGACTTTGACCATATCGCTCTCTTTTGTTATTCACTTATGTTTTTCTTTGTTCGCTGTCGGGTGGAAACCATGTAAAAAAACTATTACTTTTCACGATTCAAATTCAACAAAAAGTCGAAAGTAGCAGATCCACAATTTCAAACCGTGTCGCTTCACGCTGTGTTTCCAGCCGTGCTTGGAGCCATGTTTCGAGCTTGTGGATCTGCTACTTTTGATCATGTAGGCTGTAGGGCGTTAATTTACAAGAAAACACGAAAAATGTAAATATGGAGATAATAGTTTTCTGCCCGGCAACGATATCTTCTAGGGATGCACAATATAATCGGTAGCATAATCGGAATCAGCCATATCAGATCGGTCTCAAAATAATGCTGATTATTTAATCAGTTTTCCCCAGCCAATTTAATCAAATCCAAAT